>NW_015163620.1:332934-489863 GCF_001447785.1 Gekko japonicus
CAGGAGCCCCATCGTAAATGCACCAAACAATTCCTCAAGATTTTCCAAAACACTACTCTGTTTTGGGCTCCTGGGGAACTTTGAAGTAGCACCAAAGCTTTAAGATCTCTCCAGCTGTCACCTGGAGACTGGCAACAGCTTGTCTGGAGTGTGGGCAGCATGTCATTGTATCTGTCTGAGGTCCCCCTCTTCCTCTTCCTCCTCAGATCCCACCCTCAGCAGGCTTCATCCCTAAAATATCCTGGAAGTTTCCAACCTGGAGTTGGCAACCCTATGTCCTGTAGTTCGAACCTGGAGTTGGCAACCATCAGCCAACATTTATCTGCCTGTCTGTCTTTACAACCCCCCCCCCCACACACACACAGCCTCTGCCTAGGGAGCAGCTGACATCATTCTCCTCTCCCAACTGAAAATTCCAACTGCCTTGCGGGGGGGGGGTGAGTTTGAGTTGTGGAATGGAGTGTAGTCCAATCAGCTTCCGTATGTAAATGACCTTGGAACGCTGGCCGGGACTGCACAAAGCAGCCAATGAACCCAGCCAGTGTCTTCCGAGTGGCAGTTTTTTCGGCCTAACACTAAAGGGGCCAATTTTAGAATTCTGGCACCCAAAACTTTTATAATAAGGGAGAGAATCCTTAAGTAAACATACATTGAGTGTGACCTCAAAATATATTTTTCCCCTGTAGCTTTCCTATCGTTACACAAGCAGCAATGAAACTCTTCTTACTACCACAATTTTTGACAGCATAGCTGCAGTGAAAAATCTGATGCCTGGAACAGATTATATCTTTCAACTCAAGACTATTAAAAGAAACGATTTCAGTGTGGCTGTGGAGAAAAAAGTCACCACAAGTATGTGTGATCCATTCTATGTAATTTTTTGTGTGAAACAGTACAGTGTAAATCAGAAGTTCTCAACCTTTTTGAACCTGTGGGCACATTTGGAATTCTGACATAGCACCCTGGGCACAGCAGCAAAATGGGGAGCGGAGCCAGCCAAAAATGATTTCCACCGTTTAACTTCAGTAACACAGTGTAAATCCTTGTTCTGTGGTGGCAGCTGCTGCCAAGGCAACTTTTTAAAAAATCTGCACAGATTTTAAAAAATGTGTTGGGGACCCCTGGGGTAAATGCATTTAGCCTTGTTAAAAATGGACATCATTGTGGGGAATATTAAAATTAAATGGAAACCATGGGCAAAAATACAACTTTTATACAAGCCTGCCTGTGTTAATTAAATTGAGCAAGCCACTTATTTTATTTATTTATTTATTTATTTATTTATTCAATGTATACCCTGCCCTCCCTGCGAACGGGCTCAGGGCGGCTATGGATACTCAAGTTTTTTTAAAGAATAGTTTATTGCATTTTGAATATAATTCTTGACTTGCCTGTTCTTAAGCAGATTTTCATCATACATAAGAACATAAGAGACGCCAATGTTGGATCAGGCCAAAGGCCCATCCAGTCCAACACTCTGTGTCACATAGTGGCCAGAAATACCAGTGCCATCAGGAGGTCCATCAGCAGGGCCAGAACCTCAGAAGCCCTCCCACTGTTGACCCCCCCCAGCACCAAGAAGACAGAGCATCACTTGCCCCAGAGCCCCTATCTATACCTTGCTATTAGCTAAACTTGTATGAAACCAAAACAAATGGAAGCAAATTCTAACAAATAGTCTTTCAGACTTCAGCCGTTCATGAATAAGATCCCGCCATGTAAATGGGCAAATCCTGCTGATAGTATTAGAATGTACATTCACCAAGGCAAATTGAACTAGGAATATGACTTCTGTCTTTTACTTATTCCTTATATCTGAAGAAGTGAGCAGTGACTCATGAAAGCTCATACCCTGCCACTTGTTAGTCTTTAAAGTGCTACTGGACTCTTGTTATTTTGCCTTGTCTGAATCATCCGGAGATCTGCTATGGAGATGTTTTTCTGTTATGTAAATGATCTGGAATATGATCATCTTGTCTTTGGAGTCTTCTATCTCAGTACAATTTACCTGGGGAACACACTGCCATGTGGAGAGTAACATAAGTGCATTAGGGCTTTTTTAAACTACCCATCACAGTACAGCCCCTTGCACCACCTGAAAAGACACTTCTAAATGTTGAGGTTCCTCTAGAGATTGATTTGGTGTGACACAAGGGGATGTCACTGTAATGGGTAGTGATGGGTGTCGGCCGCTGCGGCGGGACTGGCGCGACTCGCGCCGACTTCCTCGAGACCACCCACAGAGGAACGGGGTTCGGGAGCCGCGTTTGGGGGCCAGGGAGACCATGGTTCGAAACCCCGGAAGGGACGAGCTCGAGTGAAATTACGAGAACCTTTACCAGCCGTTGGTACGGAATCCAACGAGGAAGGCACCGAGCGAGCTGCTACCTCCCACGATCCTGAAACCGGGATACAGAGAGCAGGGATACAGAGAGAGACACACGTGAAACAGGAAAACACAACTAGAGAACGGGGTGGATGGGAAACACATGGGGAAGATTGTTATTTGTAGCAGATGTTGATTGTGAGACTAAATAAAGTGGAGAAACGGAAGGCACCAGGGAGGAAGCTGGTACGGATCGTGAGCAGCAAGAGAGAGAGAGGGCGTGCGCACGACCGAACAAACCAGGAACGGAAGCTGGTGTATGACCTTAATACACGGCCCGTTCGCATTCTGAGGTGCCAGTTTCGAAGCGGCAAGAGGTCTCACAACGGCAACCGGACATTCGGGTCTAGGGAGGAACGCCAATCGCGACAATGGGTTTTGGCCACTGTGTGACAGAGTGTTGGACTAGATGGGCCATTGGCCTGATCCAACATTGGCTTCTCTTATGCTCTTATGTTATGTTCTTAGGATTGACTGATTTGATCTCCTTGCAGTCCAAGGGACTCTCAAGAGTCTTATGTTTGTCTCTAAAAATAAAAAATTACATAAAAAAGAGTTTTCTCCAGCACCATAATTCGAAAACATCTAATCTTCGGTGCTCGGCCTTCCTGTGGCCACTGTTGCGTTTTCCAAATTTGCTGGCATATTGAGTGCAGCACTTCAACAGCATCATCTTTTAAGACTTTGAATAGCTCAGCTGCTTTGTCGTTAGTAATGCTTTCTAAGGCCCATTCACACTCCAGAATGTCTGGCTCCAGGTCTGTGATCACATCATTGTGGTTGTCAAGGACATTTAGATCTTTCTTGTATAGTTCTTCTGTGTATTCTTGCCACCTCTTTCTAATCTCTTCTGCTTCTGTTAGGTCTCTACCATTTTTGTCCTTTATCATGGCCAGCTTTGCACAGAACGTTCCCTTGATTTCTCCAGTTTACTTTAAGAGACCTCCAATGTTCCCACTAAGCTGTGGAGTCTTGTGAGCAAAAATTCTACTTTGTGAGCTACTGGCATTAAAGTTGTGAGTGAGCGATTTGGCTACTGCATCAATTAGTTTGCTCTGGAGCCATCCTTCCTGAGCTCACACAAAAATGTGTGAGCTGGAGGCTAAAAAACTGTGAGCTAGCTCACACTAACTCAGCTTAGAGGGAACACTGGAGACCTCTAGTTCTTCTCATTCTATTATTTATTGACTGTATAGAGCTTCTCCATCTTTGACTGCAAATGATATAATCAATCTGATTTCGGTGATGTCCATGTGTAGGTTGTTGGAAGGGGGGTTGGAAGTAGGTTGTTGGAAGGGGGTGTTTGCTATTAATGGAATAAAAGATTTGTGGACTAGTAACTTTTATTCCATTAATATTCGCAGCAAATGCATTCAAAATATGAACATATCCTGATTAAGTCACCTATTATCCCTAACAGGTTTATTGAGATTTGTGCTACTTTTATGACAGTACTATATGATGCTTATTGTTTTCATTTATCAGATGTTTTAATGGGATTGAAGGATGATGACTTGTCCAAAGCTATGCAATAAATGTTAGATTTAAGCTAAGCTAAGATCTGAACTCAGTTCTCTCAGGTCCAAGTTCCGTGATGTATCTGCCATCAAGTGGTATTATGCATCTATTGCCAGACTGGTATAGTGGTTAAGTGTGTGGACTCTAATCTGAGAGAACAGGGTTTGATTTCCCACTTTTCCACTTGCAGCTGCTGGATGACCTTGGGCAAGCCATAGTTCTGTCAGTGCTGTTCTCTCAAGGACAGTTCTGGAAAGAGCTCTCTCAGTCCTACCTACCTCACAGGGTGTCTGTTGTGGGGAGGGGAAGGGAAAGGAGATTGTAAGACACTCTGAGACTCCGAGTGATGGGCGGGGTATAAATCCAATCTCTCTCCTCCTCCTCCTCCTCTTAAAATAATTTAATATCAACTTCACAGGTGTTGTAAGAACAGCTTGTATGTGCTCTTGCCATGAAAGATTTTTATTGAATCTATATTTGTTTTTCTACATATAATCAGTTGTATTTTTTCTCAACTTTTATCAGAACCTATGGGGATATGTGATCTAACATTAAAAGTGGTAAACAGTTCATCTGCTACATTAATCTGGAAACCAACTATGACCAACTTTACACATTATAAAGCATCTCTATCCAACAAAACATTCACAAAGGAGTACATTATTTTGGAAACTCAGACACATCACACCATTACAGATCTCACTGCTGGTGAGAGTTACAATTTCACATTGCAAAGAGTGAAAGGATCTATTGACGGTGAAGTTGCCTTTACTGAAATCAGTACAGGTTTGTAATTTTTTTTCCAGTTACTGTGTTTATGTATTTGTGTGCAGCTAGGTAATAATTTATTTACAGTTTATTTCGAGGGCTGAATCTTTAGCCCTGGAATTTATACACAAGGAGACTGGTTAATTTGTTTAAAACAACCATTACTATCAGGAAATGCTGCATTTGCAGGGTGAGATGGTTCTGCAAAAATTAGATCTGCATGCATATGCATTTATTTATTTGTATTCCACTTCTCTCACCAGTGGGGACTCAAGTAGCTTAGAACAGTGGTTTCTGATCTTTTTGGTATGGTGACCCAGTTCTCCCCTTTTCCATTTTTTCACAACAACAACCCTGTGAGGTAGGTTAGGTTGAGAGAAGGTGGCTGGCCCAAGGTCACCCAGGAAGCCTTGATAGTAGAGTAGGAAGTAGAACTTGTACTCCAGATCTCCTATTACATGACAATGGAGGAACCGGACCCATGTTTTAGAAGCAAAATTGTAGTTATATCTTATATACTGGCTCCTGCCCTCCCATTGCCAAGACTCGTCACCACTGCCTCTGCCACCAGCCCCACTGCGCTCCTTCTCCTGCAACATCCTTCCTCCATCACTGATGCTGGTGAGGCCAGCACATCTCCTGAATCCTCCAACCCTTGCAGCTGGTACTGGTCAACCCCACACAGCTCCTGCCCTCCAACACCCATGACACTGATGATGGTGAGCCCAGCATGGCTTCTGGCCCCTGCCACTGGGCCCACTGTGACTCTCAAGCAGTGTTCCCTCTAAGCACCACAGTTTTGTGAGTAGAAATTCTACCTCGTGAGCGAAAAAGCTAGTAGCATTAAAATTGTGAGCAAGTCTACATTTGACTACTCCATAAATTAGTTTTTGAGAAGATTATTTCTATAACCTTGTAAATATCTCAGAACGAATTCTTTTTAAACTATATTTAACTATATTTTAAGAATAAAACATTAAAAGAGAAAAGAGAATCAAGTCAGATTTTGTTACACAAAATGTTGGCCTTTGGAGAACAGGTCTACCTGCCCCTTTCCACTATATTGGTAGACCTGGCCTCAGAAGAACGGGTCTACCTGCCCCAGTCCACTATATTAGTAGACCTGGCCTTGGACCATTGCCCTGCGCTGACCCTTAGAAAACATACCAGCACTTTGGGGGGGGGGGGATCTTGAGGTCTGCTTTGGTTTTTTTGTGAAATATGACAACCAGCATTACAAATCAAGGCCCCGGTCACACGGGCCGGAAAATGCGGGGGGGAAGCGTGGTTGTTTGCCCCGGAACAAAGTAACGCACAGCAGCCCGATCAGACGTCCTGTTGAGGTCCCATGGTTAGGCTGTTAGGTGCCGATCACACGGCCAGTCAGCAGCACGGCAAAGATGCAGCATGGCGCGATCACACCGGCAATCGTGCTGCGGCGCTTCTGTGGCAAATGGGATTTTTTGTGTGTGTCACCGAAGTTTGCACATGTGCATGATTGTTTGTGTGCATCCTGTGGAGACTTAAAAAAAAACAACCATCCGGTTTGCAACGGGACATGGGCGGGCGCCGGATGCCATGGGTTTCCAGTGGAAACATGATCAGATGCCCGCCCTTGCCCCGCGTTTTCCAGAAACTAGTACATTGTATGTGGTGGTTTTTTACTCCGCATCTTCGGCAACAAGCCACGGGTTAGCCACGGGTGCACTATGCTTCCCAGATGTTGTGGTGTGATCGCGCCCGGAAAATCCGCCTATCATCCATGTCTTCAGCGTGAACGGGGCCCAAGTATAACAGAGATGGAACAATCAATGTCAGAACGCTGCCTAACCTAACAAACAGGAAGTTACTTAAATGTTATCAACCTGCCCAAACTACTTATTTTTTCAGATATTTATATCCTACTTTTCCCTGTGACTCAAGACAGCTTACAAATCATATTGAAAAGCATAATAGGGGTGTAGCTTATGGGGACTGTTATAGTATCTGGGGCTCTGAGTTAGAGGCACCCAATTGGAGCATAGCTACTGGTGCCTCTTCTCAAAAAAACCCTCCAAAGATTCAAGAAGATTGGACCAAGGGGTCCAATTCTATGAGCCCCAGAAGGAGGTGCCCCCATCCTCCATTGTTTCCTATGGAAGCTTGGTTGTGAGCGGAACAGAAATCCTCTAAGCTGGCCTCTGAAATCTGGGCCAGCACCTTCTAGTGCAGCTTAGAGGGAACTGTGCTCTCAAGCCTCCTTCACCCCTGTAGTTGCTGCCAGCAATGCCAGTGCAGCACCCAGCCTCCCTCACCTGGCCTGCTGTGGCTCCAGCCCCCAAATCACCACTGACTCTATGATGACAGATGTAGGTGCATTGTCTCCTCATGCACAGACAACATTTTTGTTTGGGAGGGATTTATATTCCCATTGTAATTTTTAACCATTTCAGATTTTTCTGCAACTCTTCCCCCCCCAAGTTTGTAGAAAGATCACATTTCACTCATTGTGAGCCCAGTCTACAGATTTAGATATCCAAAATCTACCCACACTTGAGAAATAGATATTTAGATGATGCCAAATTTGCTCCTGAGAAAGTAAGTACAGTCAGCTCATTTGACCAAGGGTTTCAAGTCTGATTACACTAAATTATTCCTGTATTATTTCACTATTTTTAATTAAATCTACTTTAATTCTAGATTTAAGATTATCCCTGTTCAGTTATTATTCCTAAGTTTTATTCTTAGCCTTGACTGATGTTTTTGGAAATGGTGGCCGGCTCTGCTGTAAGCTCTCTAGACGCAGTTCCAGGCTTGACTGACATGACAGAAGTTCCCTTCAAAGTAGCATGTGAAACAGGGAGCTGATGTTTATCCCCCAGATACCATATCTGATGAATTCTGTCATAAATGGAATGGGGGAATATTGTGGGAACAAGAAGCTGCTTTTTGAGGTAAATGCCACTCAAACTAATGAGAGTTTATCTTGAGAAATAGCGTTATTTTTAGTCTTTTTTTCTACCAACACTAAGTCTCAAACTAGATGTTAAAAATTCTATAATTCTCTGGACTTTCATTCCCTGCAGTCACACAGGAACTGTAGGGAACTGAATTTTAAAGAGCTGCAAGGTCCAATTCTGACCAGACCATGGTGTTTGTATGGGGAGTGGCTCTGCCTTCCTCCGTGCTGTTTTCCTGAGCCAAAGTAGTCCTGAGGACATTATTGACCCCAGATTCCCCAGAGTAATTTCAGCTGGGGAACATGGCGTTATAAGAAGGCAGGAGTCCCTCTGCTTTTGTTGTCCTGAGCAGAGTTTGGTCCCTGAAGCTCTTTAAAAGGCAGTTCCTTACAACTCTTGTGTGACTGTGGGAAACAAGATTTTGGTCTGGGTTTCCTGTCTGATAAAATTCGTGCTATCTAGTTTGAATCTGAGAACTCATTAAAAGAAGATTTGTTGACTATAGGGAAATATAGCAAAATATATAAATGAAATTACCTGAACTTCTACTACTTCTATGTCATGGGATTGGTTTTGCATTTTTTTATTAACATTTTATAAGTTTTGTCTATGTTTGAGCATATTTGGTAGATCTAAATTGTGGATATCTGTTCTAAAACATTGTTCCCCTTGTGATTTTAGAAATAGGTGGTAAAGAGGTATAACACAAACATGTGTGCATAAATGTGTGAAAATATAATCTCTAATGTTTATTTGTATGCTATCTCACCAGATTTGCTTGAAGTGTCTCACAGCAATAAAATAAAGCCAAGCAGATGATAAAAACAATTCACATAACTATAACATGCCAATAAAGCAGCAAATAAAAACAGTCAGAGCATAAAAGCACATTGTCCCAGTTCCCCTGTCCTGGGACGAGATCCCCCACCCCCGGGGACACACCTGCACCACATCTCACCCCAACAACAGCTGAGGAACAGGGAAGGGATGGATCCGCAGCCCCCGAAGGAAGCGGGGCCCAACAGCTCGGCTCCCAGCAGCTTGCGCGCAGATCGCAACGCTGGCAGGGCAAGACCCTCTCAGCGAGCACCACGCCGAACCCACCTGGGCCGCCGGCTCACCTGCAACCACACCCCAGACGCCCAGGGAGCCTCTGTGATTATAAACTAGAGCGGGGCCAAGCTGGGAGGAGGGGAGGCGGGGATGAGGGGCGGTACCGGGACTGGAGAGGGCAAATAAAAGAGGAGCATTTTGGAAGGACCGGGGAGGAACAATGTGTGAGGGAGCGAAACTGCTAAGGACGGCTAGAGAGAAGAGGGAGAGCAGTATCCCGCACACGGGACAGAGGGACAAAAGGGGTGCTGTTAACCCCGTCTCCTGCCTATCTGAGGTCCTGGCTAAGCTCCCTTTTGCAGACCTCCTCCGACCTCCTCCGACTCCTGGCATTGCCTCACCCGTCGGAAAGCCAGGGTTCCCCCCCCCCGAGCCCCCAGGAAAAGCGCGTCACACACATACAACTGTGCAGTCTGGAATAATATTGATAAAGCAATTTTCAGAATCAAAGCAGATCACATAATGGCTAACCCCCACACACACCCAGAATTCTTTAGGTAAAAGCCTAGGGATAGGCAAATGTTTTTGACTGGTGCCTAGTGGCAAATAAGTCACAGGCACAATTTTCCTAATGCAGATTTGGTATGGTAAGTTTTGACAGTGCTGATCACATGTTTGGGAAGGGGAACTGAACACAGGCTCCCTTCTCCTTCAGAAGATAGAGTCTGTCAAAATTGACAGCACTGTTCAAAGGTTCAGCAACAGGACATAAGGCCTGTTGATGGACATGGATATCTGTTAGGATCCTGGTTATTTTCAAGCCTGATTTTTTGTACATAATCCATTTAAATTGAAGGAATAATGATAAAATTCTCTTTTAAGTGCCTGAAAAGCCAGAGGAACTAGAAGTCATCAATGTGTCATCACATTCCTTTTCTCTGCGTTGGAGACTACCTCATGGAATTGTGCAAAAGTTTCATGTGGATCTCACACCTTCTCATGGCTTTGTCTCTGTCCTAGATGTGGGAGGTGGGGAGTATCAGGTATGTGAGGGCTTTTTAAAATAGTGCTTGGATGGTCAGGGATTATTTATGTACTACGGTAATAGGAAAATTGGCCAAGCATGACGTTCTCATTTTAAGCTTTTAAACATAGATGAGAATGCAAAAGTACACATGCCAAATTTGTGAGAGCAAATTTCAACATCTGTGGTTTGTTGCCTTAACAACAGTTATGATACTTTTACAAAGTCTGCCATAGACCTCTAGCCAGTCATTTAAGGGTTCATGAATAGTTTAACAAAGGCAGGGCAGAGCTATTGAGTAATACAGGTTCATTAATTGTGTACTTGCCAGGAAGATCTAGCCTTAAATCATTAATGCAGGCAACATTTCACTGTTAAGCCATCACAAAGTTGTAGCAGCACTGTTGATTCCAGTGTTTGAAAATAATATTATAATTATCATGGGTTTTCATGGTTTTTTGCTTCTCTTTTTTATTGGAACTGCAAAGGCACAGGTACTTTGTATGAATGTTGGCTATTGGTTGTTATGGATTGTGTTGCACAGGGTAAGGCAGAGTCAAAGAGTTTTTCTAGGATTTCTGAGCAGAAATGAGCAGAATAGAGTTTTAATGGTGGGATACTAATATGGGAACTCTGTAAATCCAGTACAGTAATAGACAGAGCCTCTTGCTTTTTGAGTGTTGTTGTTTTTGACTAATACGAATGTAAAGAACAAACAAAAGTGTGATTTGTATTGTATGATCTGGTAGCCATTGAAATTTATTTTATGCTTGCTTTTGTTTCCATTCAAATTGGGAGAAGTAGCTCTAATGCGTTTAATTCCATGTTCTAGGCTGATATTTCAAACACCACTCCTGGAACATTGTATAATGTGACAGTTTCTTCAGTTTCCTCTTCAGCATATAGTTCACCTGTCAGCAGAACAGTGACAACCAATGTAACCAGTGAGTTTGAGATGATATTGCATTTCACTGTTTTCCTTGAAATGTCCTGTTGATACTTTTTAAAAATGTAATGTGCTATTTTGCCGGTTTCAATATATCAGTGGAAGTCCACTTCCACAGAATAATGTAGATCTATAGTGCAGAAGCCAGATGTTATGAATCTTTAATGTGTTTTAAAAACTAAACGCAACAGGTCTATTTTGACTGTGAATATTTCAGCATTCCATTTTTTGAATTCTTATAGAAAGAATGTACCTGGTACTCCAAAAGGCATTTAACCTTTCATAACAATTCTAAAGAAAGCCAACTTCACAAGCTGCACTTTGATGTTTAAGAACTCAAAAAGACCTTTTCTGTCAGAGCAGCTATTACAAAGTAGCTGTGATAGAATACAATTTAATTAAAGGATGTCTTTGTGCAGATCCAGGACCTCCTGTGTTCCTTGCGGGAGAACGAGTAGGATCTGCAGGAATTCTTCTCTCTTGGAACACACCACCACATCCAAATGGAAGGATCATATCCTACATTGTTAAATATAAGGAGGTATGCCCTTGGCTGCAGAACACTTACACTCAAGTTACAACAAAGCCAGATAGTTTGGAAGTTCTCCTCACTAATCTTAACCCTGGAACAACTTATGAAATTCAGGTAACACTTTTAATCTTCTAATTACTTGTAAACTTCAAAGTAAAAATATAGGATTTAATAATTAGCTCAAGTTAACTCCAGTTTTGAATCACATAATTTTTTTAAAGGATTTCAAAAATCCTTTGACACACTCTCAAACTATTGAAGACTTTACTTTGTGGTATAACTTGTAATACAAATTAGTTGAAAATAGTAATTGCTTTCATTTTTTTCAAGATTAAAACAGCAGTGCAACCTTATTTGCACTGATGATGTATTAATATCTTGCCATAGTTAACAGTATTACTAGGCTTTGTGGTTTGAAGTTATGGACTACTTTGATTCTTAGATATATAGCTGTCTCATTTGATGATGAGTAATGAATGACCAGGAGTGAAATGATAAGAAGTAAAATAGAATAATAATGCTTTGTTAGACACTTCTTTTATACAGATCAGGTGTCTCGGTAAACAAAAACGGTGTATATTATTATGCTTACATGTGCTTCCATTTTATGCAACACTAGTTTAAGAAAAGTCCACAAGTCTTAGATGTTTAAAAAGTTTTTCATATTTAAGATATACTTCCTACAAAATTTGGCAATAGTTGTAGAGTTGAGTTATATTGATCACTGTGTAAAATAGCTTGAATTTGAATCTTATATTGATGTAAATAATCCTGCATATATAATGTTGATTGATGGTGAGTTTTGGTTTCCAGATAAAGGCTCGCACGCTATCGGCAAAGCCGATTGAGCGCGCGGGCCGCTTTGTCCCCGGGAGGAAATGGGAGATTGACAGCTGCGCTGAGATGCAGCGTGTCTTGGCACTGGGGTGGGTGGGACCGGCCTTTATAGGCTCGGCCCCGTTCCCGCTCCTCTCAGTTGCGTCTTGTGCTCAGAATGCGCTGTTCCGAGCATGCTAGGGAGTAGGCCTAATTAGGCCTAGAAAGCAGTGGCGCGGCGTCAGCGGCAGGCAAATCGGTGGCTGCCCGAGGCGTCGGCGGCACTGGGCTAGAGGCGGCAGCCTTGGCGAGCGAGGCAGTGGCCGTGGGAATCCTGTGGTGGTGGCTGCAGGCGACGAGTGGCGGTCGCAGAAGATGAGGCAGCCGAGGGCGAACAGGCAGAGAAGGCATCAGTGCCAAAGCGGCTGCTGTCAGGCAGTCTGTGGTGGCTAGCGCCGAGCACCCTACTAGGCATGGTTCCAGGGGGCTCAGCTGCCATTTGATTTGTGGTCACCTGATCCTTTCCCCCCAACCTCCCCCAACGTCTTAGATAGCCACCTGCGGGGGCTGGAGTAGCCCACTGTAGTTCTAAGGGTCCCCACCCCTTTTTGGCTTTTGAAGTCCTTAGGGGGCCCAAGTAGGTGAATTGCAGGCATAGGGGCTGGATTACGTGGCTAGGTGGAGCTGGCCTTGTTAGGGTGGCAGTTTGGTGCAGGGCAGGGAACGGCTGGGGCCACCCCTACAGGTCTTGGGGGTAATGACCTGGGCCTGCTGAAGGGCAATTCAGGCCAAGGCTGACCTCGCCACCATTAAAGCAAGGTGGCCTGGAACGCAAATTGTGCGGTCGGCAATCTTGCCGCGTCGTGTTTGGCGTGGCCTTGGGAACCTCCGGGGTTTGGTCAGGGCCCGGAAGAAAGTGAACCAACATATGGAGAAGGCCCTGGAGGGGGGTTTGGGTAGGTTTCTCCCTCATCCTGGCATCTGGGTCGAGCTTGACCTATACAGGGATGATGGCATACATTTGTCGAACAAGGGCAATGACATATTCCTGGAGGAATTGCTGCAAGGGATTAGGGCAGCCTTGGGCTGTTAGGTGGCCGCGGCGGCCAAAGCAGAAGCTTGGCCTTGCCTGTGGCAGAGTAGGGTGGGAAAGAATGCAGAACCGGTAATCACTTTCAGCCAGTTCCGGTTGGGGACCAGGGGGTCATCAGGAACGGCTCCAGGGCTGTAGGGTTTAAGGCTGGGAATGGTGACCACCAGTGTTCCCTCTAAGGTGAGTTAGTGTGAGCTAGCTCACAATTCTTTAGCTTCCGGCTCACACATTTTTGTCTTCGCTCAGGAAGGATGGCTCCAGAGCAAACTCATTTATGCAGGAGCCAAATCGCTCGCTCACAACTTTAATACCAGTAGCTCACAAAGTCGAATTTTTGCTCACAAGACTCCCCAGCTTAGAGGGAGCATTGGTGACCACCTCAGTGAGCCTCTTGGGTAAGCTCCTCTTTGAGGCTGTAGGGCTTCAGGGGTAGGCGCTCCTGGGGTGTGACCTGTGCACTGGGCTGCCGGTCACGGGCCAGAGACTTGGCCCTAGACTGGGGCTAGTGACTTGCCCATACATGTGGGCAAGGAGTTTGGCTGGAGTGACACCTGCCTGGCCTGTTCTGCTCCCACTTAGTTCCCTTGCTGTGGATTTATTATGCAAAATAAATAGTTAATAAGGTGGCCCTTGTTTGAATCCAAACAGTTGTCTGTCTCATTATTACCGGCTCAGGGGACAAAATGTGATCTTATTTTCTTTCATATTTTAATAAATAAGTCCTACACAAATCCTTCAGGTTATTTCTTATTGATTGTTGTTTCTTTCTGTCTTCCTTCTTCCCTCATCAACTTTTATTCCAACTGTCCATTTGATTTTACTTTTCTGGGTTTCTCATTTTTAATCATTAAACTTAGATGGGTCGGATCCCAGACCACAAGGCTGGATCCAAAGGTGCTCATCTTCCAGGGAAAGGGCTGAGATACATCATTATCATTTACAAGATGTTTCATGTATTCCTCCATGTATTCCTTATATAACATGTCATTAAAAGGACAGAAACGAACCTTTTCCATTGGAACATTCATACACTGTGAAAGTTTAAAGTTACAAAACTTCATTGTATCTTCATTCTAGCCACTGTAAAGATCAAAGGTTAAGTTTTGCAATTTGTTTTCCTCAGCTCATAGCAATTTCTGTCTTTTGTAATACTCTTGTGCTTAGTTTTCAAATATATATCATTTGTTTCAACAACATTGTTTTTTTATTGGATTGTTTCATCACAGTAGACTCTATTGTATTGGGGCTTTTTAATGTGTTCACAGTCCCGAAATGCTGTACATATAGTATGGTGGTGGAGCATTGAGCACCTGCCCTATTGTATAGCTTGTGTGAGGCATGGGCTTACATGTATACATCTGCATATCCTGCAGCCTACTGACCCTCATGCCTACTGGTCCAAGTGGGCCCTGCATCCCTGCAAATAAACATTCCCCGTGTCAGAAATGGGTGCTTTAGGGAAGGGAACACAGGACAGATCTGTAGTCCTTGCATCTGTAACTCACTAAATCCAACCCAGTGATCTCTAAAAACTGTGTCCCTAATACTATGCAGAAATATAGAATTAGCAATGATGCAATGTCAAATTCATTGTATGGTCAGTGACTACAGAGAAGTGAATGTAGATGTGGCCATGAAATAAGATTTATCTTGCCATGAGATAAGATTTATCAGTTGCCACTATGTAACTACTGTGTGGCTGAATGCTTCACTTTATTTCAGTTTAATTCT
The DNA here is from genome assembly GCF_001447785.1 of Gekko japonicus. Lineage (NCBI taxonomy): Eukaryota > Metazoa > Chordata > Lepidosauria > Squamata > Gekkonidae > Gekko > Gekko japonicus. The sequence continues at coordinate 347,741 of NW_015163620.1, forward strand.
GCGCTCTAATTGAATTAAGCTGATGTGAGAGAATACATGGAATTGTGACGCCACCACACTTGTTGCCCTTTTGTATTTGTATGTGTATGTAATCTTGCTTCTTAATCGGTCTTTTCCCCTGAACTAACACTCTTGTTGTAATAACTGTGTTCTTTGTTCACATGAAAGCCTATCCTACCTCTGATCTTTTTCTCACTTCTTTTGGATACTATCCTTTTGGTATTCCCTTTTTGAAATGAGGTGACCCCCCCAAAAAAAAACCCTGAAAAAACCTGAAGTAAATTCAAGGTGAGTGCATATTACTTTATATAAAAACTCACCATTATATTGTTATTTTTATTAAACTTTAACATTGCTATTTTCCCATGAATTTAGTTTTCAATGCAAGTCCAAAAATGAATTTAGTATACAGCTTTTTAGTCTCTGAGTTTTTATATTATATTACCAGGCATTTATACTCTGCTTTTCACATGATTTGCCTAAGCATTGGTCAGAAACATAGCAAATCCTTTTTGTTTGGGCTGGATTTTGGTCTTCAGAGTTAAACTTAAAAGAGTTGTGATTTTGCCATATACTTCCACTATCCATATCTCCATTTCACTGAAACAAAAAACTGTGGAACATAATTAGGGTGCTTTTTTATAGCTCCCCTTCATTATAACAGTAGTTGTACAGGAGTAGTTTCCAATGGATTGTGTACAGTGTTATTGTAAAATGTTCTGAGCTCTCAAAAATGTATAGAACACTTATAAATATTATGAATATCACTAATTGTTAGCTTAAAAGTGTTTTTCTGATATTACTGTTTTGGTTTATTGCAGGTTGCTGCTGAAAACAGTGCCGGTATTGGAGTATTTAGTGATCCATTTCTATTTCAAACTGCAGAAAGTGGTAAGTTGATGTACTGTTTTTACTTACTAATCATTTAAAAAGATTGAAGAGTACACATGACATTATGGAAGGCACTATAGAACCTATTTTTAATTGAAGATTTTGCTATTTAATGAAGTGTTCCCAAATCCTAATCCTTTTCTTTGAATGCTGAAAATACTGACATTCTTATGTTTTTGAGAGAAAAGGCTTTCTTGAAGTTGTTTTGCATGTATGGATGGGGAACCATATTCCCACACACCAGTTATGCTCCTCAGACAACCTTCTCCTTGTGTTGCCTTCTCATAGGACTGTCCATGCAGCAACAAGTAGGTCAAAGGCTGGCTCTGATAGGTGCCGTCCTCCGAAATGGCCTACTAGAGTGGGTACGGAGGGCGTCTTTCCAGGCTGCATTTAGGATGTTGTGCAAGACAGATCTGTTTCAGAAGGCATTACAAGAAGGGTAGATTGTCACAGCAGATTTTGCTGTGTGTTTTTAATTCTCTGTAGATTTTTAAAACTGTACATTATATTTTTATATGTTACTGTACTTTTATATTCGGTGTTCTGTAACTTGTAGTTGCACTGTTAGCCATGTTGAATTCAAGAAAACAAGGTGGGCTATTCCATCCCACCAAGGAACTACTTAACCTCCTGTAAATATATGTTATAAAGCTGCATAGTTAATACATAGAATAAAGGTTGTTTGGCTTATCCATATAAACATGATGTGGAGCTAAGGTAGTTTTGATGGTGAACATACTAGTCCTCCCTTTTATTGTTAAATAGCATTGACTGTTGTAATAATACAGTTTCAAAGAAACTACTATCTGCTGTAGGCAGAGAAAAAATGTTTGTGCTACCATCACATTGTCCATTTGTTATTAGCTTCCATGGCCAGAATCCTCAAGTAACTATTGCCCAGTCCTACCGCCTGCTGTAATGGCAAATAAATGGCTCCTTTCAAAAAGCCTTATAATCTGTTTTAGCAGCCGGTGGCTAACAGATTTTTTGTGTCGTTTCAGACACAACCATTTTGGCTTCTGGCGTTAACGGATGTTTTTCATCCTTTTCAAACAAAGCCACTTGTGTCCTGTTTGCAAAGCAGAGCTGAGCCGTTTTTGAAAACTGCTTTCTTCTGTTTTCAGGTTTGCTTAGCACTTCTGAATCACTGTGGAGTGGATTTGAAATGTCTGAGACACTTCTAAAAGTGCTGCTCCCCCCCACCCTTTTTCATAGCACTTTCCCCCTTTTTCTTTTGAACATTCCAGTTTTTGTGCTATAATGCTAGACCAATATAGCAATTCAATGCTATATTACCAGCATCCAAGATATGGCAATATAGGACTGAATTTCTATACTGGTCTAGCACTGTAGCAGAAAAGTTTGAAAGTAAAAAAAAGATGGAAAAGAACGCACTGCCAAAAAGAGGGGAAAGTAGTGCAGTTGAAATAGACAGAGCATGTCAGACATGGCTCATTAACATATTTAAATACACTGTATGAGACCTCTGCCCCAATGTCGCTTTATATGGAACTGGGCCAACAATGAATAGCAAATGTGTCACCTGAATCAGAAATGCATCAGCAGTGTGGGTATATACCACTACTGCAGAAACATACAACATAGCTAGATGACATAGCTTTTGTTTAACATAAAAATAGGCAAAAGTGTCACAGCTAGGACTGCACACTTTATACTGCTAAGGAAGCAGCCACAGCTGCACAATTCTGCACACCTGATATGTTGCAATAGGTTGTTAGCATGCTTGAAAAGCCTCTGTATGCAATATTATAGGATTGGGATGTTTGGACAAAACAAATATCTAAAGATTATGTCAGTCATATTTTATATCTATATCAGAAGGTGGAATAATGAACTAGTTTCTTTCTGAAGCCTTTTAAAGTCAATATTCATTTAACCATGTATCAAATGTATTCCTTACTAAGTTTTGGTTTTCACTTTTTTTAAAGCTCCAGGTAAAGTGGTGAATCTCACAGTTGAAGCTTTCAACCACTCAGCGGTTAATCTGATTTGGTTTCTGCCACGGCAACCAAATGGAAAAATAACTTCTTTCAAAATTAGCGTGAAGCATGCTAGAAGTGGAATAGTAGTGAAAGATGTCTCTGTTAAAGTGGAGGACCTCCTGTCTGGAAGATTACCAGAATGCAATGTAAGTCATATAACATATTTTGGTTAGAGAGGGACGTGTTGGATCATGTGAACCCAGGCCTCTAATGGCAGATTTGTGCTCTAGTGCAAAGTGCTCTGGCAAAAGAGATATATTCACCAAAGGAAGCCTCCTTGTGCTAGAGGAAGTTTCTGCAGCTACTAGAATGGATTCATAGTAACTGTCTCAAGGACTTAACATCTTGGTTTCAATATGGCCTAAGAAAACTTTCTATTATAAGAGTAAGCTTCATGTCATATAATGTGGAGGACTCTACTAGTTAAAGATTTGATTCTGTTCCAGCTTCTGCAGATAATTTGTGTAAACTGTGCACCTATTAAATGTTCGCTAGAGTTGTCAGTGCTACAAAATATAGCTACAGTCCAGAGGGTATTTATTTACTACATTATTTATAAACTATTTTTCTATTTAAAAATTAACACTCAAAGTAGCACACAGTATTAAAATTCATACAAAAGAGTTAAAATATCAGCTATTAAAATACAATATTTTTAAAAAAGATCTTCTGAAATAAAAAAAAACCCTATTAGCTGATGCTAGAAGGTCTCTAAAGGAGGAAGTATCTGCAGTACAGGAAGGACCAAGGAGCAGAGATGGCTGCCAGGAAAGCCCTCATTTGGGTTCACATCAGTTGGTTTTCTTTGATGGGGGTTCTCACTTTCCCTGTTCAGGAGCCAGGGCATCTAACACTCCTTCTTGTCCTGGTTGTGCACACATCTTTAAAGATGGCACGGCAAGCTGCAAGCGTATGGTAAGTCCTGTAGGGCATGCACATCTTGCCTCACTGTCTTTAAGGATGCCTGGAGCATTACCTCCATAGGAAAAGGAGTATTAGCTGCTTCTGTTCCTGGATATGGGGTGGGTAATTAGTAGAAGGGGGGAAGTGGGCTGGGGGCATGGGGGGATAGTGAAGGCAGCGTGAGGGGGAGCCTCCACCTCCAAAATCTGCTGGCTCAGGCTAGTACCTTGCTTAACCTCACTGTGGAGTGGCTACCCCTAGATCATGCATATTGCTGGAGAATGGTTGAAAACTACTCATATATTTGAAATCTGTTGGAAAGCTAAATACTATGCGATAAGAATGAAAGTAGTGGTTAGGGACGGGCATGAACCAACCAGCTCATGAACTAAAGTTCATCATGAATTTTGGGTGGTTTGTAGTTCATGAAATTCAACTGGCACAAACTTTCCAGCTGTTCATGGTAGTTCGTGGCAGTACATGAACAGATCTATTTCCAAGCAGACTGTCTCTTCTCAATCTACATGTTTACAAAACTTCAAAGTTTCATTGAGCGGCACTTGGAGGGCATGTTGAGGAGTATCCGGAGGAGGTCCCTTGCGATCTGGATGTCTCTAGCTAGCGCAGGATTTATTCTATACACTCCTGAATCTCCTGCAGTCGGTTTGACAGGCAGAGGTTAAAGAGTGTGTAGAAGGGATCGTGTGCAAGCTAGAGACACCAAATTCTCAGGGGATCTCTAGCTGACTCTCCTCTACCTGCCCTCCAAGTTTGGTGAAGATTGGTTTTTACAGTGTCCAAGTTATGACCTCCTGAAGAAGGTGCTCCCAGAAAAGTGTTTTCTGAGGAAATTACCACCTGTTATTTCCCCAGAAAACACTTTCTTGGGGGCACCTTCGTTGGGAGAAGGGATAATTTGGACCCCATAAATCCAATCCTTCCCAGACTTGGAGGGCAGGTAGAGGAGAGTCAGCCGACAATCCCCTGCAAGTTTGGTGTCTCTAGCACTCTGGTGGTGTGTTCTACTGTGTCACAAACCAAACCAGTTCATTTGTGGGTAAACGTTTGTGATGGTTCATGGTTTGCGAACTGGGCACACCATGAACTGAACTGCACCACATTTTCCTGGTTTGTGCCTAGTCCTAGTAGTGGTAACAGTATTAGTAGGAACAAGAGTTCTGTATGCCTAAAATGTATGAGTCCCAGTTATGTATGCAGATAGGGATTAATAATGAGGTTGTTCCAAACTCATCAGGACTAATATCTTCTACTTATAACACATATGATTTTAATGGTTGCCATTTAATATCTTGGTTTTATACTTCATCTGAAAGAATGTATTTGCAATACCCTAGAAGCTTCATGTATCGTCAGATTAGTTATGTACAGTTCTGCAACTATAAACTATGCTGATCAACAGTATTTAGTTCTATGTCTAATTTGCTGATTTATGTTAATTTTGGCAGACCTGGTTTATAAGTGCTAGATTTGAGAATGTTTAATTAGGAATGGTATTCTTGTTCTTTCAGGCAATATGCAGGTTCATAGTATTAAATTATAGTGCAGATTTGGAAGGTAAACACTAATTTGAGCTGTATTCTCTGATACATGAAATAGTATCCACACTTGAGTATAGTCAAAGTAAGAAGAAATTATTCCTATAATTAAACTTTTTGCTTTACATGGTAAGATTTGTACTTGTTCATATAGATTCTGATTTTTGCTGCCTGGTGCATTTTTTCAAAAATGTGGATGCTTTGTTTTGAATAATCCATCCATTGTTTTGAATTTTGAAGACCACGTTAAATTAATGTTAATATTGAGATACATGGGATAATTTTGTGTTGACAGGATAACAGTGAATCTTTCTTATGGAGTACTACTACTCCTTCAACTACTTCTAGCAAAACTACTCCATCAGTCCCAAGTACAGTTGCTCTCAGCAAACTGAGCTCTGTTTGGAATGAACCTATTAGTTTTGTTGTGACCAATCTCAGGCCATATACTACTTACCTTTTTGAAGTTTCTGCTGTTACCACAGAAGCAGGTTATATTGACAGTGCAATTGTCAGGACACCAGAATCAGGTATGTATTTTTTCATGGAGGAAAGTAATTTTGTCAGTGTCAAGTCAATAATATAAATAAGTGGGACCCACTTCTAAACTTGAAAAATTACTCTGTGCTACTTCCCCAACATAAAATGCAGGAATATCATGTGTGTTTACACTGAATAATTATACAGTCTCTTTTTCATGTTTAGTGTTTATAAATTTATAGTGTTACTGAGCTACAGGCTGTATTTCATAGTCATTTTGTATATATGCAGAGACAAACCCAAGCTGGCCATCAACTCACCTCAGGAAAAAAGTTCTCCAATAAAGCATTCTGTTGCTCCCCATGTCAATGTACCCATAACATTAGAACTAAGTAGACTATCATTGATGAACCTAATTTTCTCCTGTGATGAAGTTGGTATAATATATCTAGAATGCTGTCAGGCTTTTGATTTCTTCCCAGAGTCTATTTGCAAAATACAGACTAGAATGATAATTCATTATTTCCACTTGGTAAAAGTGGAATTATGGAAGACTGAATTATTTCCCTTCACTATGAATGAATCCTAATGTGCCTTTTGTGAAAATTCAGTACAGTTTCCCACATTCTAAAGATGGTGCCTGTGCACAGCCAGAAAAGGGAAACTGCATTTGACAGTTGGGGCTGCTCTGTAGCTTTGTGCATACAGCTCCCACAGCTTGGAAGGCCACCTGCTGTTGCCCCCCCCATCAGAATAAAGAGGCGGACACAAGAGTTGGGATTAACTAAAGGCCACTTTATTGGTTATTTACAACTACTGCAGCAAGGACATAACCTGGATGCTGACTTCAGGCAAGGCAGTGTCAGCTCTCCGACCACCTCTTTGCATTATGTTGAGCAAGAACCCCTGCCCTGAATGCAAGCCATGCCACCTGGCTCACCCCCAGCCAGCAAAGGTAACTAGAAGCCTGCAGAAGAGCCGCCTCAAAGGCAGACCCCATTCCCTACCCTGGTCCGTGAAGCCTGCAGGTGGATCATGATGGACCCCCTTTCCCCAAACAGGTTAGGTGTTCTCTGGTGCTCACCAGAGGCACATATATCCACCTTACCTCTTTCCACCAATCTGCCGCTGCCAGGGCCAAGCGTCTGCTTAGGACCCTGCATCCACTGGGCAGCCCAAGGCAGCCCACATCCCTTGCTGCAGGTCCTCTAAAAATATATCATTGGCCTTCTCAGACAGGTGCACAGGAAATCCCCATAATACAGGTCCTGCAGTCCTGCCCATATCCCAGGGTGTGGCAAAAAAGTCCCAACCCTCCATTCATGGCCCTACACAGCTCCCTATTCATCTTCTTCAGATCTCGGGCCATGCCTCCAGGGTCTCCAACCCTATGCCATTCCCTTCATGGCAGGATGGCAGACCACACCAACAGCATGCCATGTCACTGGCATCTGATGAGCTCCAAGTTGGCCTTGGCCTGCACTATGAGTGTCTCCCTTTCACCAGGCCAAAATTGTTCCCACCCAGGTGGACTTGCCACCTTACTCATTGGCAGTCTCCACAAATGTCTGCAGCAACTGGGCACATTGGCCTGTGCCCCAAGGGCCCACCAACAGGAAATCATCCAGGTAGTGGCCTGTGTCCTCCACACCCATCCTCTGCTGCAGCACCCATTCTAGGAAAATGCTAGGAACACTAGAAGGCAGAGCGGGAAATAGAACAACTCATGCGGATTGCACTATCGATGTAAAACTAATCCTCAAACACAAAGCCCAGGAGCTCAGGCTCAGTCAGATGTACTTCCAAGAGGTGGAAGGCCGACTTAATGTTGCACATCACCAGCTCTGCCCCCGCTCTACAGCGGTGCGTAATGTGCACTGCCTGGTTGAAGGATGTGTAGCGTACTGAGCATAAGTAGTTGGGTATCACATCATTCACCCAGTCCCTTTGGGTAGGATAGTTGGTGGATGAGGTGATACTGAACCAGGATCTTTTTGGGCACCACCCCCAGGGGAACACCCACCGGTTAGGTAAAAGGGGTGCCAGAAAGTGGTCGAGCACCCTGTTCTCCCAACACACCTTGGCTATCTTAGCCCAAAGCACAGGTTCCAATCCCCTGAGTGAGTGCAAATTGTCCACCCTAAAGGGCTTTTGCACGCCCTGGAAAGGGATACAAAACCCCACAGTAAAGTCCTCAAGTGAGTACGTCCAATTTGCACACCTGGGACATGCCCCAACCAGCTCCAGAGAACCAGCACTTTAATTGGACTGGGCATCACATCATTCACCAAGTCCCTTTGGGTAGGATAGTTGGTGGATGAGGTGATACTGAACCAGGATCTTTTTGGGCACCACCCCCAGGGGAACACCCACCGGTTAGGTAAAAGGGGTGCCAGAAAGTGGTCGAGCACCCTGTTCTCCCAACACACCTTGGCTATCTTAGCCCAAAGCACAGGTTCCAATCCCCTGAGTGAGTGCAAATTGTCCACCCTAAAGGGCTTTTGCACGCCCTGGAAAGGGATACAAAACCCCACAGTAAAGTCCTCAAGTGAGTACGCCCTATCCTGGGACATGCCCCAACCAGCTCCAGAGGACCAGCACTTTAATTGGACTGGGCCCCTTCTTCCAGGAGGGTGGTTACCTACTCCTCCCACTTGATCCTGTGCTGCCCCCAAAAGGCAGACCTGGACTTTCCCTTGAAATAGCCTGAGGCAGCGTGGGGGCCACCACACAATGGACACTTGTGCTTGTATTTGCAGGTCTTACACCCACACACCCCATTGGAGCTAAACTCCCAGCACAGCAAGTAGGGTTGAACTGCCTGCCCTGCTGAGGCTTGGAGACCCAAGCTACTGGAAAACCAGTGCATGAGATGCTCATTGTCCAACTGATTGCCCCCAATAGGCCGGACTGGCATAATCAGCTACATCCATAGTTGTGGATGAATCTGATCCCATTGCAAAGAAGGGTCCAGAATGGCCTTTATCCTGAACTCCTTGTTGTATTGCATCCACGTCGGGCCAGCAAAGTCAGTGTACCCCCTGTATATGATGTTCAAATACTGCCATAAATACTCCCCCTTCTCAGTGTGTGCCTGGTTCAACACCCTGGTATAGATCCAAGGTGATGACCCGAACCCAGCCACAGCTTGGATGTCCTTACCTCTATCTCCCCGCTGAGCTGGCCAGCAATGACCCTGTGCTCTGGCCAGGTTGCTGCCTCTGCATTGTTCCTTCGGACTCAGGCACCACATCCTGCAGCTGCTGGTCCACTGGCTGCTCCGAAGTGCTGGTGCCATCAGCACTCCTGCCTGCCAAAGTAGACAAATGACTTAGTATGGTCTCGAACAACCTTTTCTTAGTCACCTGCCTAGTTTGATGCCCAGCCCTGGCCACCTTAGCAGGCGTTGGAGGCCCCCGCTTGTCACACTCCAGGGCATCCACCTGGGCCAAGATCGCTTTCATGGTTAGATCTTCACCCTCATCATCCAAAGAGAGCCCAGGGGCAGCCAAGGTCCAAGCTGCTTGCCCTGTGTCCCCTTGCCCTTTCCTGGGTGCCATCTGCTGGCACTCCTCCCAGAGATGCTTTACTTGGGCTCCAGAAACAACACCCCAAGTGGCTAAGCCCTGGGACTGAGATGTGAGAGTGAGACGAGCCCCAAACTCAGTTCCCCCCCCCCCCCAAGCATTGGGAACAACAACAAAAATGGGAGGTGTACCCACTGGTATCAAGTTCCAGAGGCAACTGCCCCAGAACCCCCATCCAGAGAGGGGGAAAAAAACAAAAATGGGAGCAAGGGAGCCCAACTCCCCCTATGTCAAGTGCCACCCACCAAGTGTGGGGAGAGATCCCGCACAGGAAGGTGGAGCAAGCAACACCTGCAGCCCCCTAATCCAAGCAGAAACCCCCTTGTTAGCCCCTGAGATGGGCCGGGAACACCTCCGTTGGCCTGGGAAGGTGTAGCTGGAGGCCTTCACCAAAATGCCACTTGAGCCACTAAGAATGCCCTGGCCCAAGGACACACAACCCCAGACTGTGCAGGGTCACTGCAACCACTGAGGGAGCCCAGCCCAGCCCCCTGCAGAGGCCCTCAGAGAACTCTGTGGCAACCCCACCATGTGGGTGTGGCTGATGCCATGCTTCCCAATCCCAGGCTGCTCCCTGCAGTGTAGGCCACAGAGCTGGTCCACCATGGAGGCCAGTGGGCTGTTCAGCAGCACTGGCAGTGCAAGTTCACTGTGGTGCCAGCTGCAAAGCCACACCCTGGGGCAGAAGCCACCAGGCCACTCCATGGTGCAGCCTACCACATGCTTACAGCCCATCTGCTCTAAAGGCCACAGGTCTGCTTCACGGCACAGGCCGCACCTGACTGCCACGGCATTGGAGCCTCACCCCCTCAGTGCAGCTGACCTCATCCTCCGGCAGGGCCTGCCTTAGGCTGCAGACCTCTGAGCTGCCGCACCACCTCAATGCTTGCCTGCAAGCACAAGGCAAGAAGAGGAAGGGAGGAGCCGCCATTTATACCCAGCTGGCTCCTCCTCCCTTTTGCGGCACAATGCTTGGACACCTGCATCCCACGTCACTGTGTCCTCCTCCCATGTGGGGCAAAGGTAGCCCCCACCTGCAGGTGCTGGTCAGCTCCGCGGGTGGGGGAGTCGTGTTCATCTTAAAAAGAGTATTGTGTCTCCAGTTTTGGGAGCCACAGTAACAAAACCTAGAAATGCCTAGCTAAGCAAATGTTTCTCTTAATGCTTCCTCCCCTTTCACTGAGAAGATCTTCACATTGTGGCAGTGCAGTGCATTGTGCAACATAAGGAATTTCCATGAGATTATGTTTTGAGAAATAATTATTCCTTAAGTAGAATCACAGGCCTCTCTGACCTCTTTCAGAAGGTTAACATTCTAGAATAATGCATTTGTTGTAGCTAATGTCCTCATAGTTCATGTCAGAGAACAGCGAAGCAGTTGTCAGATAGCAGTCTACCTGCACTTTTTTCCAGTAGACAAGAGATTTATTTACATGCTTCAGCAGCTGCTCTCATTTTGACAACTAGCATAATATAAATTATTTTCTTTTTGCTTCTATGACCCACGCCTTTAAATAATTCCATGTTTGCATTAATCTTTGTAATATTTCAAGCAGCTAAAGCAGTTTGTCAGCTGTGCAAAAAGAACAGTATGGTAGGGATATTGATGACAAAGTAAACATTCAGGCAAATATTTGAGGTAATTCGAATTCATGGTAAAGATTATTTTTAAATAATAGTGGCTTTTAACATATTGGAACCAAATCAGTGGATCTATTTGCAATTTTTACAACAAAGAAGGGTTTTTGAGATATTCCAGTCTTACTTTAAAATAAAGTGAATTTGATTTGCTCAGCTACAATGGCTGAGGTACAAAATACTCTACACTGTAGGTTTGAATGACAGTGAGTTGGATCCAAGGAATTGTTAAACTAACAATAGCACTTTCATCTAGTACAAGAGGTTCTTCCACTGGTCCAAGGCTCCTTAGGCCAGAGACAGTTCTAGACTTAGTGGAAAGTAGGGTTGCCAGATTCCCCCTGGAGGGGGTGGGGTTGCCAGCTCTAGGTTGAGAAACCCTTGGAGATTTGGGGGTGGAGCCTTGGGAGGACAGAGACCTCAGTGGGCTACAATGCCATAGAGCACCCTTCAAAGCATCCATTTTTTTCTGGGGGAACTGATCTCTGTAGTCTGGAGACACGTTTTAAATCCAGGAGATCTCCTGGCCCCACCTGGAGGTTGCAATCAAAACAGAACTGTGTACAAAATAACTCACCAAAAATAATAAAAAGATAGCATTAATACAAAAAGAATATTTTATAGTCTCAAAACATCTAATCCATAATATAAGTATAAACATCCACCCAGCTGTATACAGCTGTAGCCACAATCTTCAGCGTTCACACAGAATACGCTTAAGCCTTGTTCTGTGTGGATGTTTGTACTTATATTATGGATTAGATGTTTTGGGACTGTAAAATATTCCTTTTGTATTAATGCTATCTTTTTGATTATTTTTGGGGAGTTATTTTGTACACAGTTTTGTTTTGATGGCTACTTCTCACTGTGTATCTCCGGTTGTTGTATTTTGATTCCCACCTGGAGGTTGGCATCCCTAGAAAAGTTCCATAGGACACAACCCTAAATATATTTGTAGTTTTTTTTTTCTATCCTGCCACTGTGCTTTTCTAGGTTATATTGTTCAATTATTTTATATTTATGAAAAGTCCTAAGACATTTATATAAATGAAGTAGCACTTGTGAGGAAATAAATATAGACTTTGGTACTTCAGGAACTTTATTTTTTGGTCTTACTAAAATTATCTTTACTTTAGTTCCAGAAGATCCACCTCAAAATTTTGTCAAAGGCAACATTACAGGAAAATCTTTCTCAGTTTCTTGGGAGCCACCAACCATCATTACTGGAAAGTTTAGCTACAGAGTTGAATTATATGGACCATTTGGTAAGTCAGTGTCAACATAATTCTGTTTACCTTTTTCTCTTTTCAACTTTTAAAAATTAGATTGGAAACAACCACAGTGTCTATAGTTGCCCTTTGAGTTAATGAAGTTATTTGACTGGATTTGAGAAATTTGTCCATTGTACCAATATTTGTGGTGAAAACTTTGGTATTTAATCTTAAATTAGCTGCATTTCCTTCAGCAGCAAAGAGAAATATGACAGCATGCCAGTTACTATGAAAAGAGTATGTGATGCTGTTGAAATAAGAAGTCTCAGTGTATACCTAGTGTCCCTGAATATAATCTACATGTTCTCATTTAGCACACATGTACACCCCAGTCGTCATCTGACTCCAGTTCTGACCTCCCATACCATCACTGTAGCATGGAGTCCTGCTCCACAATCCTCCTATACTACCTCATTCCCCATTTGCATGACAGAAAGAATAACTAAAAGAAATAATGAAGACACATTACAGCTAAATAAATAGGTATAATTAGCTTTTATTTTTTACAAATACTTGTAATAAAGCTTATTAAAAAACACTACAGCTTTTTCTTTCAATGCCCATTAAAAGTAGTTGAATAAATAGTATGTAGAACAAGTGTTTTAAAAGTGTTTGTTTGTTTGTTTCAGGTCATATTTTGGATAACAGCACAAAAGATCTCAAGTTTACTTTTAATAATCTAATACCATTTACAACATATGATGTTTTTGTTGCTGCTGAAACAAGTGCTGGGGTAGGTCCAAAGGCAAACCTCACTGTTTTCACTCCTGCAGGAGGTAAGTTCTCTTTTTGCTAATGAGCCAGATAATGCTTCATACATTATATTTATATTTGTCTTTGGACAGCCAGTTTGCAAATGCAACTAAAAAAGTAGGTGTATTTATATTTTAAATGTTAATTAGCACCTGGTTAACAAGTTGTCTATGGCCCACACAATTATCTCCCTTATATATAAAAGCCGAATGGTGGTGGCACTTCTCTAGAACATTCCACACGCTCCGGAATTGGTTGGTGCCCTGGTGTGTCACTCAGAATCTGTCCCTATCCACTGGCTGCTTTTTTAAAAAAAAAATTCCCGGAGGGATATTTTTTATTATTTTTATATAAGACTACAAAACTACAAAGAAAACATAAGGGAAGGGGACTACATCTAAGGATAAAGGATAGATAACCACACTATACTAAAACCCAAGAGGAGGAGATCATATCCGTGTTAATCTAAGTGTTATTAATAAAAGTGTTAGTACAACAATATACTTGTAGAGTTCTTGTTTGTCTCGGCTTCAATGTTAGTATGTTAGTTGTTGTGAGAGAACTTTCTGAGCATCTTCTTGTTATTTGCTTCAAAAGGAAATTTTCAGAGTCCTTCTGCCTTTACTTTGGTTTTCTGTCTCTGAAATCATAAGTAACTTTCATTGCGCCTGCACCCGTTTCTACAGCAGAGTCCTCATCCGTTCCAGAGGTAGCGGAGTCACTTGATTTCGATTCTTCCTCTTTGGATTCTTCCTCCGGTCCCAACTGACGTCTCAAAAATTCTTTGGCTTTAAAAATGGAGTCAATTCTTGCTGAGCAACTTCCTCAGATCCTCCTTTTCCGATTCAGGAACTCCCTGGAATCTGAGAATCATATTGGCTTTTTCCATTTGTAGCTGTAACAAACGGTTTTCTTGGAAGTTTTGTTTTGCTTCAACTTCCCCCATTCTTTTCTTCATTTTCTTATTTGTGGTGTCTATCTCTTTAATTATCTCAGTCGTATGCTCCACCTTCTTCACTGTTTCTGCCAGTTGGAGCTGCTTGGATGCGAAGTTTTGATTCAGGGAAGTCAGTTGCTGGTTAATACTATTGAGTTGTTCCATCACCGGCTTGAGCATATCCGCTAACATTTTCATGACGTCTGCTCCCTCTTCCGGTTTTGGGCTCTGACTACCCACTGGTTTTGTTTTAAACTTTCTTTGCGAGGCCGCCATTTTATACGATTGTTTACAATTCCAAACCGCTTCTTGCAGACTCGAAAAATCATCGCCACAATGTTAGCACTCAGGTAAGTCTCTCAAAACAAAATTGCTGCTTGTTTCCCCCCTGCCCCTTCGTTATGCTTATCTGTCCATTCACATAAGAGGTACCCCTCTTTGTGCTCCGCTTTTCCCACGGGTGGTGGTGGTGGTAATTCGCTTTTAAAATATTCCGTTTATTTTGAACTCACGTTCATTGTCGGTCATTTCTCTGACCTCGCTCACAGTAATCGATATTCCGCTCAATCTCCAGCACTTGTCCCAGTCGAATGAGCTTGTGCCCGAGGGCCACACAGCGGCGGGACCGTCAGGGCGGAGGGAAGCCTCAATTCTCCGGCATTGAACCGTCGAAGAGGCTGCCCCTCAAAAGCCCTCTGGCCTGGAGCCTATCGCAAAGGCTCCATGTGAGTGCTACTTGAGGTAGCACCCCTCCATACTGCTAGTGTATAGGCCGCTCCCCTGAGGTCTGGGGAGAACGACCACCATTGCTGATCCACAAACTGGAAATCTGAACAGCATACTCAAGATTGCTACAGCACAGACATTTTGATGCAATAATTCAGAACAAGAGGTGTCAGTTATCAGACACTTAAATAAACAAAATATTGCAAGAGTGCTAATGTTTTAAGCATGTCTTTATTTTAAGTTAAAAAAAGCCTTTGTGTTTGTGTCCTTTAAAAAGTTTATATCTCCGCTACCTGGCATTACATTTTATGACAGACGTGGCCCAGCCCAACAAGGTCTCATTTATGTCAGATCCAGCCCTCATAACAAATGAGTTTGACATTAAATCTTTGCAGTGCTACATTTGTAACACCAGAGACTAAGAAGTATGTTTAAATGTCACCTAGAAGCCAATATATCCATCATGCAATAGAATCTCACTCCCTTTTCACAAACATACCATTCCTATCAAAATTTCTGGACTTTTCCTGTACACCCCCCCCCCCAGCTGTTACAGGGTTGAAGTAGTTGGTTTGGTATGGTTGTTGTGAGAAAAACCTGCTATATCTTAAGAAATGAAAAAAGGAAGAAAAGAGTAGCAGGATAATTAACTCAGTTAAACAGGGCTAACAAATAAAACTAGATGACAAGTTTTAACAAGGTTTTTAAAGTTAAGACAGATCTCAAAATGCCCCAGCCGTCCCAGCCAGCACATACCATAACTAAGCTGAATACTGGGCTGCCGAAGATGTCAAAGGAGAAAGGCAATAAAGCAGATAAGACTAAACCAAACATTACAGTCTTCACAAGACCAAGAACACACAGCTGGGATGCTCCCCAGCCCAGTTGAGGAGCACATAAAATAAACACTTAAACACTCACACTGTACTCACAGAGCAAAGCAGAGTCAGGAGACTACTCCCTGCCTGACCGGCCATGCCCTCTCTTACTTCCCATTCTGGAAAAGAGGCTCTTTTTCTTAAGGGCAAAGGCACCCCATATGTTCTCAATAAGTACTCAACCACAAAGGTCTGCAGAAGTTGCTGCTGACAGGCTGTGTGCAAGTGCGAGGCAGTTTATCAGTTAATACATCCTTCAAAATCTCATCAAGAATGCCTCTCACCTTTCTGTTCTCCACTGTGATCAAACATTCGTCCATGCTTGGAATGTTTATTTACACACTCAAAAAGAGCCAACCACAATTTGGGGGAAGGGATATCAGCAACACAGCAGCTCCCCAACCCAACTGGAATGAGGGTTGCTGGGAGCATGGGGGCATGTTTACAACTGGCTGCCGAGCTGCTAAGCAGGAGGGTGGGGTGCCTACTCCTTGGAGCCAGTCTGAGAAGCTGTGCCCTAGTGGGTAAGACAGCTCTAGTCCTCCAGCGGCTATGACACTCTGGCCTTCCACTCTGTGGTAACATAGAGACTAGGAGGAAGGTAAGGCTACAGCGGTTGCCATTTTTCTCCCACTGCCTAATTTTTACAAAGCAGGGGGAGGGTTCTAAAATCAGGCAATCCCCTGCCCCCACTAGGGGGCTGACAGCCCTACCAGCATCCCTGAATAGTTCTTGTGACTTGTATAAGCACTGGAAATACAGGACAGATTTTTGACTCCTTAGCCACACTGTTCCCAAGTGCAGCACTTGTCCATTTCCTTTTCACTCTGGAGTGGATAGAAGCCCTTTTCAGTCATGCACACTCTATGAACATGAAGGGAGCAGTGTTGTGACAACTACCTCTGTCCCTAGATGTAGACAAGTATAGCCAAATGTTTTCAGGGAGTTGTAATGAGTGTACAAGTGTATACCATCCTTGGCAATACTGCAGAAAGCATACCTTCTTTCACAAGGAGGTGCCTACATGTATTCATGTACGTGTATTTTGGGGCTCACTGATTATATTTGACTGTATATACAAATGTTTGATAATGTGGACTTCCCTATACATGTGTATAACATACATTATTTTAAACGTCTGAACAAGGCTATCATGACAGAACTTGGGAGTTTTCTTTTATCTGTATGTATAACTACTGGAGTGCATATGCTTTTGTTGGAAAATGGGTCTGTCAGACAGATATTGTTAGCCTCTTGGGCAAAGAGGTGAGTGGCTTACAAAAAGGCTGACATCTGTTTAACGCCAAAGTTTTCTGATAGTCATGATTAGCTCCACTGGAACGAAATGTTCCTTCAGCAATAGCCATTCTACTGGTGTAATAGTTTTGTGTAACTTTTTGGAGCTGTGAGGTGACATTATTTATCATGTTAATGAAATTAAGTTAGTATTACTCTCACAAAACAGTGACTACCCTTACCAACACTACAGCAGCAATGTTTATCACTGTATTGTATCACAAAATTAAGTAAAATGAGGCATTAATTGGGTACAAAAGAGTGAAATACTTTCAGGATAAGAAGTCATTTTGGTGAATGCACAGTGACAGGATATATCTACATCAGCTTAAACTAATACTTGGATTGTAAATTTATAGAATGGGGATGCAACTTAACAAGCTTGTATAGCAGGATACATTCTGGCTAACTTTTTTTAAAAGCTGCTAATGGTGTACCTTTGACATATACAACTCTGTGCACCATAGCATTGTGTGGTGAAGCATAAATTGATGGGGTATAAATTTGATAAATAAAAATATTGTCCATATAATTATATGTCAAGATTCAAACTCTGGCAACTCTCTTAGAGAGACCTTATATTCTGATGCTAATGCAAATGTTAAAACTTCCAGATTCCTGATTTTTTGCACAGCTATTTCCTGTTACCTGGTATAACCAGTCTGTATCTCAACACAGTACTTGACAGAAGAATTTAAGCATTTGTTGCAATGTTTAGTTCATATCATATGCATTGTGTTCCAGTCCCAGGACCTGTATTTGATTTGCATGTAGCAGAGGTAGCAGCAACCTTTATCAGAATTGCTTGGAAGAAACCACAGCAACCAAATGGAATCATCACTCAGTACAGAGTAAAAGTAGCACTTGAAGACACAGGAGAGATTCTTGAAGATACAGTTCTTACAGGAAAAATTAAGGTGCTTTGATTTTAAATTAGTTACTATTAATTGGCATCCATATTACCTCTGGTTCCTCATTGTAATATAAATATTGGGAAATTACAGGACTTTATCCAAAGAGTTTTTCTAATTTCTTTGGTTTTCATTTTTAGAATTTTATTGAAACTGTGGATCTAGATATGATAAATGACAACACACCATCACCTTTCATGTGGAATAAAATACAGGCTGCAAATGAGTTATATGAAGGTTCATCTGATAGCTTTCCAACAATGAACTCACTCTCACCAGTAAGATTTACAAGTATATCCAGTGATAATTTACCAGATTCCAATGGGGTTTCAGAATTACATTCAGCTTCTGGTAAGTGTTGTGGTTGTTATTTTGCCTATACCTTGCCCGATAATTCAAAAGGGCGTTATTACATATGTGATCTTTAGCACAGAGTTTAGCCAAATTATTAATGGGTCATTTGCTAAAATCAGATTTTTTTGACCTACAAACTGCATTAGGAACAAATGAGAAGTGCCACACAAGCAGACACTGCTAGCCTCTTGTTACCCAGTTGACCTTCTTCCTAGAGAAAGAAGATGCCAGAGCCATTAGAGAAGCTCCATAGACAATCCAGTTATTACAGTTGCCAAGGCAGGTGTGATTGGAGATTAACATATCTCCATGTTCTGTGCAGACCTTAATTTCTCCATGAGCTTTGACTAATAGGTTTTCAGATGTCACGAGGGAAGTAGGTCAAAAAGTTACAAATCTGCTACATGGAGCAACAAACAGGTGGAGATGACCCTGTGTCACAGTGAGGTCATTAGCACACTCACACAGCATTATCAATGGTGCATTTTTCTTTGCTAAGTATGGATATTTATGACCCATTAAATAAGGCTTGGCTGACAGATACAGGCTTAAAATGCCTTTCCAAATTTTTAGAGTGAAGGCATTGAACAAAAGGCAGAAGGCCACATTCTGATTTTATTTACGTTCCATTGAAGGTCAGCTGTAAATGAAACCAGAATGTTGGGTTACTTTTAAAAACACAGCCAGTCTTCTTGATTTAATGCTACTGACTTTTTACTGACATACATACATATTCCATTTACATTGTGAAAATTAAGTGAACATATTCTTAAACCAATGACTACATTATAAGAATGGAAACATTTTGAGACTCTTGTTTTTCATTCTCATTGTATACTCTGTAATACATATGGTTCAATTTTCTATCCTACCCAACATTAGACTTTGTCCTTTTCAAATAATTGTTTCTGCTTTATAAGAAAAAAAATTAATCATTTGCTTTGGTGCTGATCAGTGTGGCAATAATTTGGTGCTGACTATTTAATATACTGGTAAATTAACAAACTTTTCTTTTAAAAAATGTATAGCATTGACAAGTGATACCATCAACCTTTCAGTTAAGCAGCTGTCATATCTTGTAAAGGAACTCCAGCCTTTTACTCAATATTCAGTTGCTGTGTCTGCTTTTACTATCATTGGAGAAGGACCACCAGCTATTCTCATTGCCAGGACAAGTGAACAAGGTAAAATTTTATGACTGAAATAATTTCATGCTGGCAGCTCTTTATTTCTCTGCAGATTTCTAGTGGTTTAATTCCTCCACCCATATTAAATGGCTTGTTTTTGTTCTGCAGTTCCAAGCTCTGTAGAAAATATAAATTATAAAAATATTAGCTCATCCTCTGTTTTGTTGTATTGGGATATTCCACTAAACCCCAATGGGAAAATAATACATTACACTGTTTATGCAATGGAGCTGGATACAAATAAAGCTTTCCAGATGACAACGTCAAATAACAGCATCTTGATTACAGGTAGGAGTCTAGGTTTTTTTAAAAAATGTAATGGTAACTATGCAAATTTGTTTGAATTGTACAGAAATGTAGTTATTTCTATCTTTCTGCATCTTTGCTGTCTGCATGCATTAGGAAATGAAACTTTTTTAAAGCAGTGGTCCTATTGCCATTCATTGTCTGGCACAGCTACAGAGACCTGGACCTCCTAAACTTCCATTTTTGTTGTAGTTGGGATATTTCAGTGCACTTATGTAGAATTTCATTGTGTCAAGTTGTTCTATCATTGCCATTTTCATTTCAGTAGTAAAATCCCCCCTCCCCTGGAATGTTGATGTCCACCTGATCCTACTAAATTTTCTGTAACCATTCAAGACCATGACCAGGATCCTAAGATTCATTCACCTTGTTCTTCATTCTAAGCAAGCATTGACCCTGTGTTTCTTGGACAGCAGCCTACTGGCTCTGTCCCAGTAGCATTTTGGATTCTGGGCCATAAAAATGCAAGTTAAAACCAATTTTTTCCAAAGAAGCTCAGCATACTAGACTAAATTCCCTTTTAAGGAAAAAATGTACTGTATGTTCTATATGTTTCCACTTGTAATTTCTTCAAAGATTATATGTTTTATTCTTAAACCACATGAAAATATGGACCTGTAGAAAGAACCTCCGAAGCAGAATCCCTGGGAACATCTTCTGCTTGATCCCCGTTGAAATGAATAGAAACTGTGCAATTATACTCATAACAGTGGATTGTCTATAGGGTTTTTTTACTCTTTCCAGGTTTGAGGAAGTATACAAATTATAAGATGAGAGTAGCAGCTTCTACTACTGTAGGAGAAAGTGCTCTTTCTGAAGAAAATGATATTTTTGTAACAACACCTGAAGATGGTGAGCATGGTTTTCATATTGATATTATTATTTGTTATGCCTTTGGTAATTAATCCTTGTAACTATTTTAAATTTGTAGTGACATATTAATGTAGTCAAATGATAAGAATGAGGCTCATGTGCTATCGGCAACGCTGATTGAGTACACGGGCTGCTTCGCCTCCCAGAGGAAAGGGAGACAGACAGCTGTGCTGTGACACTGACTGTTGCAGCGCCGGGTGGGCGGGGCTGACCGTTATAGGCTCAACCTTGTTCCCGCCCGTGTCAGTTGTCGCCTTGTGCCAGTTCCGGTTTGGGACCAGGGGTCATCAGGAATTGCCCCAGGGCTGTAGGGCTTAGGGCTGGGAATGTTGACCACTTCAGGGAGCCTTTCAGGTAAGCTCCTCCCTCAGGCTGTTGGGCTTCGGGGGTAAGCGCTCCTGGGCGGTGACCTGTGCGCTGGGCTGCCGGTTGCGGGCCAAAGGTTTGGCCCTAGGCCGGGGCTAGTGACTTGCCCATACCTGTAGGCAAAGAGGTTGGCTGGCTTGACACCTGCCGGGCCTGTTCTGCTCCCACTTAGTTCCCTTGCTATTGATTTATTCAGCAATTAAACAGTTAATAAAGTGGCCCTTGTTTGAATTCAAACAGTTGTCTGTCTCATAATTTCTGGCTCGGGGGGCGATGAGGCTCGTGTGCTATCAGCAACACTGATTGAGCACATGGGCAGCTTCGTCTCCCGGAGGAAAGGGAGACAGACAGCTGTGCTGCGACACTGACTGTGGCAGCGCCGGGTGGGCGGGGCCGGCTGTTATAGGCTCAGCCCCGTTCCTGCCCGTGTCAGTTGTCACCTCGTGCTCGGCCCAACCACCCGCCCTGTGTTCTGTATAGGCTGGTGCTGGTCGCTTGTTGGGGCCGGGTAGGAATTTTTTCACACTCATCGTGATTGGCTGGTAGATGAGCGTGTTTTTTCGCCTACCTTACAATGAACATAGGGGGAATCTATTCGGGCACTGGGTGTTGGCCATTAATTAGTTGGTCACTTTGGCAGAGTAGGGTGGGAAATAAATGAAAGCAGAACCGGTAATCACTTTCAGCCAATTCCGTTTTGGGACCAGGGGGTAATCAGGAATGGCCCCAGGGCTGTAGGGCTTAGGGCTAGGAATGTTGACCACCTCAGGGAGCCTCTTGGGTAAGCTCCTCCCTGAGGCTGTAGGGCTTTGGGGGTAGGCACTCCTGGGTGGGGTGACCTGTGCTCTGGGCTGCCAGTCGCGGGCCAAAGGTTTGGCCCTAGACCGGGGCTAGTGACTTGCCCATACCTGTAGGTAAGGAGGTTGGCTGGCTTGACACCTGCCGGGCCTGTTCTGCTCCCACTTAGTTCCCTTGCTGTTGATTTATTCTGCAATTAAACAGTTAATAAAGTGGTCCTTGTTTGAATTCAAACAGTTGTCTGTCTCATGATTTTCGGCCCGGGGGGCGATAAGTAAACTCTGTCCGCTTGTGTAAAATGGAATGTTTCTGAGCTCATATTAAAAATTCCTGTTTGTTTCATTGCCAATAAATTTTATGGTTTTGAACACCTTCCTGTAAGTATATGCTGGAAGGTTAGAAATACTGAGTCAGCTAGACCACTGGCCTTACAGTAGAAGAGTATATGTTTGAGGAACTACCATAGCTCAGTGACAGAGGCATACAGAAGTGTCCCAAATTCAATCCCTTGCAGAAATGGGATAGCTCTTTGTTTAAAACTCAGAAATGAGTCCTCCGCTCAAAAACATCTCTATAGACTATACTTTAGAGTACACTTTGATACTTAGGGCTGATATAGATATGACCTGGAAGATCTGTGATTTCCCATGACTTTTTAAAAAAAGACTCAAAGCAAGGGTGAATAGAAATCCCTTAAATATAACCTTCACAAACATTTTTAAATGTTTTCTGACTTACAGAACCAGATTCTCCACCCCAGAATGTCAAGATATTAGAAGTGACTGCAACAGAAATAAGCTTAAGATGGTCACCCCCAGAAAAGCCTAATGGGATTATAACACATTATGAAGTTATATATGACAGCTCAGCTGCTTTAATTATTAAAAACACTACAGGAACAAGTTTTTCTTTAAATGGCTTGACCCCATACACTCTCTATAATATTTCTGTAAGGGCATTCACCCATCTTGGTCATGGAAATCAGTCATCTGCCCAATTGTTCGTCAGAACAGCTGAAACTGGTAAGTGCAGAACTTTAGACTACTGTTATTTGACTGGGGTTTGGCAATCCCAAGAATAGTTATTAAATATGGTATACTCTACTACAGTATTTCTCAGACTATGAAGAGGAGTTTCCCAAGAATATGCATGGGAGGGGACAGGCCCTGCCTTGACTCCAAATAATGAGTGTATTGGTTGAACCAGAAAGAGGAGTGTCAATGTATTAATGCAATATAGTGTTATCCTAAACAGATTTACACCCTTCGAAGTCCATTAAAGTCAACTCTGGTTACTGGAGCACTATCAGTTTCTATAGCCTATGCTGTCAAATATTTTACAACATTTTGAATACGCCAAGAATTTTCCAGTGAGCTTTCCAAAGCATGTTGTACTAAGTGTGGTATGGTATTTAGAGTGTTGGACTAAGAGCTAAGGGACCCAGGTTTGATCTCCACTCTGCCATGGAACCTTGGTGAGTAATCTTGAGCCAATCACAAACACTCAGCCTAACCTACCTTGCAGGGTTGTTGTGAGGATAAAATGGAAGGCAGGAAAATTATGTAAGCCACTTTGGGTCCCCACTGGGGAGAAGGGCAAGGGATAACAGAAGTAAATAACTAAAAATAAATTCTGAAGTCTTGCTTTTCAGTAACAATATCACAATACCTTGATATCATAATGAGAGAATATTCTGCTGCTTACTACTTTTACGGGGAAATCTGACTATATGCACACCTTCATAAGAGTTTTCAAGCAGCATATTAGTCAATGAATTCTGAAACCCCTGAAGAAATGAAAGTACAACTGAAAGTAGTGGTTCATAAAATAGTTCAAGAATCGTAGGGAAATCACTTTGTTTCTCTTCTCTATCTGGAATTCAAATCTTTAAAAAGTATGGTGGAGGATAATTGTCTTGCTCACCAATAACTATGTGATAAGGAATGTACACTAGATGTATTGGATATCATACAGCCACATAGAGTCACAAAATGTAGTTGTGCTTCTTGGGGAAAGTATCTCCTTTTGCAAAGCACAAAATAATGTCTTGGAAGTGTCTCTGGGGTGGTTCCCAGACTCCCCTGCCTTCCCTGGCTGCAACATGGAGAATGCACCTAGGTAAAACAAGGATGGCCCGGCATTTTTTGGGGGGTGCATGGGTGGTCTCTGGACTCTGCTGCCCTCCCCAGCTGTGTCATGGGCCAACCAAGGAGGGGGAGGATGAGTAGGTGTCCCTCAGCAATGGGTGACACAGTTAGTATCCGGGTTGCCTCACACTCCCCAGATTTTCTGCAGGGGACATGTCTGGGTTAGCCTGGAGGGAGGGGGTAAAGATGACAATTTGTAACAATCTTACAGGATATTGAATTTATATGATCATAACAGTACCAGGAGCAGCAGCTTGCTACTAGCGCGCACATAGGGGAGTATTTTATCTATCCCACTAATGGTCTAACGTGGAGACTGGTTGGTGCAGCAATGCATGGGCACAGATTCCGGTGCTCCTGGGGAGTGGAAAGTATAGTGGTGGGTACAGGCAGAGTGTCAAGGGAAGGACACAGAGAAACAGAATGGCTCGGCGCCCTTCCAATCTGTGACCCATCCCAAAGGTTGTCAGCAGTGGGGCTAGGAGAGATAACCCCCCTCCAACATTGGTGCTGTGCAACACCAGGTCTATAAATAATAAGACCACAGTCCCCTGGGACTTCCTGCTGGAACAGAAAGTAGACCTGGTGTGCATGACCGAGACCTGGATGAGGGACAGTGAGACAGTAGCACTCTCCCAGCTTGCCCCTCCTGGGTTCTCGGTCCTACACCAATAACGGGCTAGGGGTGGGCGGGAGGGGCTATTTTAATCCGGAAGGCTTACTCCCTCAGGGCGCTCCTGCCGCTGGAGATCACGGGTATCAAGTGTGTCGGTCTGGTGTGGGAGGCCGAGGAGAGTTTGGCAATTTGGCTGGTGTACCGACTGCCTAGCACACTGGCCAATAGCCTGCTGTCCCTGATGGAAGCTGTATCACGCTAGGCACTGGAACACCTAGACCATTAGTCTTGAGTGATTTCAATGTCCATGCCGATGATGCGGCTTCCAGTCAGGCAGCGGACCTAGTGTCGTCCATGGTGGTGCTGGGACTCTCCCAATTTGTAATGACTCCCATGCATCGGGCAGGGCACACGCTGTTCTCCAGAGACCAGGTCTACCAATATAGTGGACTGGAGCAGGTAGACCTGTTCTCCGAAGGCCAGGTATACCAATATAATGGACTGGGGCGGGTAGACCTGTTCTCCAGAAGACAAGCCTATAAATATAGTGGAAAGGGGTGGGTGAAATTTGACTTAATTCTATTTTCTCTTATAAAGTTTAAATTATTCTTAAAATATAGTTTAAATATAATTTAAAAGAAATCTAGTTTATTTATTATTATTATTATTATTATTATCTATCGAATTTCTGAATTGCCCCATCCCTGAGTACACAGGGCTCTGGGCGATTTACAACAGATTAAAACATACAAAAATACAAATTAAAATCAACTATCAATTAGTCCAAATTACACCATCTTCAGATGGCGTCTATAATTTAAAACCTGTGGTTCTTCCATCTCATGGGCAGGTTAAGGAGGAGGCTGAAGCAGGTGAGGTAGAAAAAAAGAAGAGGGTGCCAGCTATGATAGAAAACTGTTGCTGTCCTCAAGCAAAAGCCTGGCGGAACATCTCTGCCTTACAGGCCCTGCAGAATTGCATTATGTCCTGCAGAGCCCTGATGGAAGTTGGCAGAGAGTTCCACCAAGTCAGAGCCAGGGCCAAAAAAGGCCTGGCTCTGGTTGAGGACAGCCAGATATCTTTGGGGCCAGGGATCACCAGCAGATTACTCTAAGCAAAGCGTATGCTCTCCCGGGGACATAACAGAGGAGACAGTCCCACAGATACACTGGTCCCAGACCACTCAAGGTTTTAAAGGTCTATGTAGACTTGCTCACAACTTTAATGCTACTAGCTTTTTTCACTCATGAAGTAAAATTTCTGCTCTCAGCATTGTGGAGCTTAGAGGGAACATTGCTGCACAGCTGGCGGAGGGGGAAAGCCCCTTTCCCAGTCTCACTAGGCTTCCAAAAGAACAGAAAGAGCACAACAATCAATGTAAAAAAAGAGAAGGGGGAGCACAGCTGCAAGCAGATGAGGTCCGTAAAATGACACCAATGTGCATTGATCCTTTGGCTGACTTCTGCGATCTCTTTAAAATTTAAAGGGACTGCATAAGCCTGCCTGACAAACAGCTGAGAGGTTTTTCTCTCAGCTGTTTTCAGATCTACCCAAAATTTCCGTTATATATCAGGGATTTTCTCAGGATTCCCCCTCCCTCCATTTTCCTGAGAAAACCCAGATACATTTGGGATACCAAACTATATTTGGCTCAGGTAGACCCAAATGCACACCCCTACCTGTTTATGAGGGAAAGACTCCACATTCCCATCCACTACAAATAATTGTAAACTTTGATTTTAGAATGAAAGAAACACCTGCTTTGTTCTAAAGAACCTTTCATTGCTACCAGATCAGTGAAGATGCTCAAGGACAAAGGGCTCCCCCATAGTCTTGTTTAAACTATTTTTGAGATTTAAAATCCCATGGGGGGGAAATTTGGGGCTTGTTTAAACAAAGGGGTTGAATCACTTCTTTGATAGTGAGACCAGCTGAGCTCTGAGCAGGAGCAGGAGAGAGAGCTGTGAGAGAGGTGAGTGGGTTTCTTTTACTTGCTTTCAGCTGAGAGAATTCAGCTAAGGATATTTTGTGGGAAAACTGTGTTTAGCAGTGTGTGGAAGCACTTAGAGTTCTTGCAGAGTCCTGGCTGATTGAGTGTGGGAGAGGAACGGGCATTATTTGACTGGGATTGCCTGTAATTGAGAGGAAGTGGAAGGGGCATTGTTTTGCCTGTGATCGAGTGCCTGGGTGAATTTGAATTTGAATAGCTGCTGCCTGACCTCTGCTGGGGGAGGCCTCTATTTAAGGAAACACCTTGGCAGAGGCGGGGTTGGGGGCTATCCAGTGTTTTGCACGGAGTGTCACATGTATGACTATCTGCCCACTGGGCAGAAGTCTTGGGTGTGTCCTCGGTGCAAGGAGCTCCTGGTTCTCAGGGAACGTGTGTGCTCCCTTGAGGCCAAGGTGGCTGACCTGGAGAAGCAGAGACAGTCAGCTAGGCACACAGAAAAGACTCTCGGGGACTTGTTAGCTTCGTCCCACTCTGGATCTGGCAGCCCCGCTGCTGTCAGGGAGCATGAGGGTCTAGGGGAAACAGGGCACCATGCTGAGGATAAGGGGAATGTGCCCTCAGAAGGGACCTCTTCCCCAGCTGGTGAGCGGCTCTCCTTTTGCACCAAGGAACCATCCCTGAGCAGGGTGGGAGGGGGGCTCTTGGTAGTGGGTGATTCGATCCTTAGGCAGGTAGACAGCTGGGTGGCGAACCCGCGTACTGACCGTATGGTGACTTGCCTGCCTGGTGCGAAGGTAGCGGACATTACGCGTGTTTTAGATAGGCTGGTAGATAGTGCTGGGGAGGAGCCAGTGGTCGTGGTGCATGTCGGCACCAACGATGTGGGGAAATGCAGTCGTGAGGTCCTGGAGGAGAAATTTAGGCTGCTGGGCAGGAAACTTAGGTCCAGGACCTCCAAGGTAGCCTTCTCAGAAGTGTTACCTGTTCCACGCGCAGGGCCGGAGAGACAGGCAGAGATCAGGAGTCTCAATGCGTGGATGAGACGATGGTGTAGGGGGGAAGGGTTCAGGTTTGTTAGGCACTGGGATACTTTTTGGAACAAGAGGGAGCTGTACAGGCGAGACGGTCTCCACTTGTCCCGAGAAGGAACCAGGCTGCTGGCACTTAAAATCAAAAAGGTGGCAGAGCAGCTTTTAAACTGAATATTGGGGGAAAGCCGACAGGAGATGAAAAGTCTCTGGTTCGGGTTGGCTCATCTGAGAGAGGTGAGGGGGTACCGGTTGCTTTTCTACAGGGAGGTGGATTGAAATTGTCCACAGAGGCCATGGCTGGTGACATGGACTGCCGGACAACGACTCGAGATAGCAAGAGGAAGGATGCAGGCTTAACTTGTAAGGGAAATTACAGCTGTTTCTATACAAATGCTAGAAGTGTCCGAGGTAAAATCGGGGAGTTGGAGTGCTTGGTGTCGGAGGGAAAAATAGACATTGTGGGTATTTCTGAAACTTGGTGGGATGAGGAAAATCAGTGGGACACAGTGATTCCCGGTTATATATTATATCGGAAGGATAGGGGGGGAAGGGTTGGAGGTGGGGTAGCTCTGTATGTCAGAGAGGGTATAAAGTCTAGAAAGATTGAGAGGCTAAGTGAATTGGATTCGCTTCTGGAAGTTCTATGGGTTGAAATAGGGGGGCCAAAAGGAAACTTAACACTGGGAGTTTGTTATCGCCCACCAGATCAAAAGATAGAGGAGGATTATAAAATGATGAATGCCTTAAAGATAGCAACTAGACAAAAACACTGTGTAATAATAGGTGATTTTAACTACCCACACATTGATTGGGTCAATATGTGTTCTAGTCGGGAAAAAGAGATTGAGTTTCTAGACACTCTAAATGACTGTGCTATGGAGCAGATGGTCACGGAACCTACCAGGGGAGAGGCGATCCTTGATTTGGTCCTAAGTAACACTCAAGACCTGGTGAGAGATGTAAAAGTGATTGCACCGCTTGGAAACAGTGATCATAATGTTGTTGAGTTCATCATTTGTACAAATAGAGAATTGGCCAAAAAGACTCACACAACCATTTTTAACTTTAAAAGGGGTAATTTCTCTGATATGAGGGGACACGTGGGGAGGAAACTGAAAGGAAAAGTAGAAAGGGTCAAAACAATTGGGGAAGCTTGGGATCTATTTAAAACTACGATCCTAGAAGCTCAAAAAATATATATTCCGCAGGTTAGGAAAGGCACAAACAGGTATAGGAAAAAGCCTGCATGGTTAACAAACAGAGTAATGGAGGCTGTAAAAAGTAAAAAGAATTCCTTTAAGCAGTGGAAAGCTAGTCACAGTGAGGCTGATAAAACGGAACACAGGCTATGGCAAATAAAATGCAAGTCTGAGGTCAGGCAGGCAAAAAGGGAATATGAGGAGCATATAGCAAAAAACGTAAAAACCAACAATAAAACTTTCTTCAAATACATTAGAAACAGGAAACCAGCCAGGGAGGCAGTGGGGCCCTTGGACGACCAAGGGGTAAAAGGAGTATTGAAGGATGATAGGGAAATGGCTGAGAAGCTAAATGCATTTTTTGCCTCCGTCTTCACTGTGGAAGATGAGAAGTGCTTGCCCACTCCAGAACCACTGATTTCAGGAGGGGTGTTGGAAGACCTGAGTCAGATTGAGGTGATGAGAGAGGAGGTCCTAAAACTGATAGACAACTTAAAAACTGAAAAATCACCAGGCCCAGATGGCATACATCCGAGAGTTCTGAAAGAACTCAAATGTGAACTTGTAGATCTCCTGACAAAGATATGTAATCTTTCCTTAAAATCTGCCTCCATTCCTGAGGATTGGAAGGTAGCTAATGTCACTCCCATCTTTAAAAAGGGTTCCAGAGGAGATCCGGGAAATTACAGGCCAGTCAGTCTGACGTCGATACCGGGTAAATTGGTGGAAACCATTATTAAGGAAAGAATTAGTAGGCACATAGATGAACAAAACCTATTGAGGCAGACTCAGCACGGTTTCTGTAAGGGAAGATCTTGTCTCACTAACCTGTTAGTGTTCTTTGAGGGGGTGAACAAACATGTGGACAAGGGGGATCCAATAGATATTATTTACCTTGACTTCCAGAAAGCTTTTGATAAAGTTCCTCATCAAAGGCTCCTAAGTAAGCTCAAAAATCATGGGATAGAAGGACAAGTCCTTTTATGGATCAAAAACTGGCTAGTTCATAGAAAACAGAGAGTGAGTGTAGGTGGGCAATTTTCTCAGTGGAGGGTGGTAAGCAGTGGGGTACCGCAGGGATCAGTACTTGGTCCACTGCTTTTTAACTTGTTCATTAATGATTTGGAGATGGGAGTAAGCAGTGAAGTGGCTAAATTTGCGGATGATACAAAGTTGTTCAGGGTGGTGAAAACCAGTGAGGATTGTGAGGCACTCCAAGGGGATCTGTCAAGGATGGGCGAGTGGGCGTCAACATGGCAAATGGGGTTCAATGTGGCCAAGTGCAAGGTGATGCACATTGGAGCCAAAAATCCTAAATATAAATACACATTGATGGGGTCTGAACTGGCAGAGACTGAGCAAGAGAGAGATCTTGGAGTTGTAGTGGATAACTCACTGAAAATGTCGAGACAGTGTGTGACTGCAATAAAGAAGGCCAATGCTATGCTGGGGATTATTAGGAAGGGTATTGAAAACAGAT
Organism: Gekko japonicus; assembly: GCF_001447785.1. Lineage (NCBI taxonomy): Eukaryota > Metazoa > Chordata > Lepidosauria > Squamata > Gekkonidae > Gekko > Gekko japonicus. The sequence continues at coordinate 377,882 of NW_015163620.1, forward strand.
CAGCCAATATAATAATGCCCCTATATAAATCAATGGTGAGACCTCATTTGGAATACTGTGTGCAGTTCTGGGCACCACACCTTAAAAAGGATATTATAGCTTTGGAAAAAGTGCAGAAAAGGGCAACTCGAATGATAAAAGGGTTGGAACACTTTCCCTATGAGGAAAGGTTAAAGCGCTTAGGGCTCTTTAGCTTGGAGAAAAGACGACTGAGGGGTGACATGATCGAGGTTTATAAGATTATGCATGGGAAAGAGCAGGTAAAGAAAGAGGTACTTTTCTCCCTTTCTCACAATACAAGAACTCGTGGGCACTCCATGAAACTGCAGAGCGGTCGGGTTAGAACGGATAAAAGGAAGTACTTCTTCACCCAAAGAGTGATTAACACATGGAATTCACTGCCACAGGAAGTGGTGGGTGCTACAAGCATGGACGGCTTCAAAAGGGAATTAGATAAGCATATGGAGCAGAGGTCCATCAGTGGCTATTAGCCACAAGGTATAGCTAGGGGCTCTGGGGCAAGTGATGCTCTGTCTTCTTGGTGCTTGGGGGGGTCAACAGTGGGAGGGCTTCTAATGTCCTGGCCCCACTGCTGGACCTCCTGATGGCACTGGTATTTCTGGCCACTGTGTGACACAGAGTGTTGGACTGGATGGGCCTTTGGCCTGATCCAACATTGGCGTCTCTTATGTTCTTATGTTCTTATGATAGTCAGGAGTGCCCATTCTTTAATTTCTGTTGTTACATCCTTGGAAGTGCCACAACAGTAATCACAATAATCTGAACTTTTAGTTACAAACTAAACTTTTTGCCTGCTTTTCTTTTTCCTTTCAGTACCTGAATTTCCCCCACAAAACATAATCTACAAGAATATCTCTTCTACGGAAATAGAGTTATCGTTTCTTCCACCATTGGTTCCCAATGGTATTATACAGAGTTATACTGTATATCTCAGAGAGTCTGATGGAACCGAGGAAAGAATAATTAACATCACCTATCTGTCACTGAATATTACAGGTGATGACAGTTAGAATATACTATATCAGCTTATGTCCTTGCTTGTTTATGTTGGCCACTTTCTATAATGCATAAATCCTTTGTTTATTTGAAATATTTTACCCCATCTTTTGATTGTGGTCTGCAAAGTGACTTAGGCTGATTTCGCACAAGGAGCTGCGCCGCCATCACGCCTCCCTTTGCCCCATTTCCATTGGTCAATTTCTTACTCGAAGCCACGCGGCCGCATTTTGACCCAAGGCTTCGCCCGATTTTCCCCGCAAAAACCAGGGTCATGAAACAGTGGGGAAAATCGGGTGAAGTTGTGGGTCAAAATGCAGCCCCGCAGCTTCCAGTGGGAAATTAACCAATGGAAACAGGACAAAAGGAGGCATGAATCAGCCTTACATATCATAATTTGAAATGCCATTATAATAAAACAACCCAAATAATCAGGATTTCAGATAAGACCCATTCAGATACAACACCATAACAAGATCCAGCAGCATAATGATATCCTGTATTTTATAAAGCTCCGTTAGATTATCAGCACCAGAAGCAGCGACGCCATCAGTGAGTATATAGAGGGGAGCATTCCATTTGCCTGCCAGCGGTCTGAGGCTAATGCGAAAACTGATGGTGTGGTGATGCCTGGGCAACAGATTCCGGTGCTCCTGGGGAGGGGAAAGTATAGCGGTGGGTCCAGGCAGAGAGTTAACAGAAGGACACGGAGAAACAGAATGGCTCGGCGCCGTTCCAGCCTGTGACCCATCCCGAAGGTGGTTGGCATTGCGGCTAGGATGGATAACCCCCCTCCGACATTGGAGCTGTGCAATGCCAGGTCTGTAAACAATAAGACCACAGTCCTCCAAGACTTCCTACAGGAGCAGAAAGCAGACCTGGTGTGCGTGACTGAGACCTGGGTGCGGGACGGGGAGACTGTAGCTCTCTCCCAGCTTGCCCCTCCTGGGTTCTCAGTCCTACACCAAGTGCAGACTAGGGGTTGGGGGGGAGGAGTGGCTATCTTCATTCTGGAGGTTTCCTCCTTCAGGGTGCTCCCGCCGTAGGAGATTGCGGGCATTGAGTGTGTCGGCCTGGTGTGGGAGGCCGGGGAGAGTGTGGCGATTTGGCTGGCGTACCGACTGCCTAATGCACTGGCCAATAGCATGCTGTCCCTGATGGAGGCTGTATCAGGCTGGGCGTTGGAACACCCTTTGGCTTATAGTCCTGGGTGATTTCAGCATCCATGCCAATGACGCGGCTTCCATTCAGACAGTGGACCTAGTGTCGTCCATGGCGGCGCTGGGACTCTCCCAATTTGTAATGACACCCACCCACCAGGCCGGACACACGCTCGATTTGATCTTCGCGGCTGGGGTAACAGTGGACCGGATTATGGCTTTGGCAGTACCATGGTTGGACCCCATGCCCTGAAGGCCCATCTGAATGTTCCACCCCGACCCTGTTTAGGCAGCGAGCATATTTTAGCTTGCCCGTGGAGCCAAATGGATGCAGTGCGGTTCCAGATGGCTCTACAGGATCCGATGCCCCCTGGCAGCTTGTTAGATGAGCTTGTAGAAGACTGGCATTGCCGGCTCCCTACAGCCATCAACGAGATCGTTCCCTGGCACCCTCTGTGCCCTCGCTCTAGGCTTGCTCCCTGGTTTACCCAGGAGTTGTGGCTTATGAAGCAGGAGCTAAGACGGCTAGAGAGACGGTGGCGTCATGCTCAAGACAAAGCTACAAGAGCATATTATAGGACATTTATGAGATCCTATGAGATGGCAGTCAAAGCTGCTAAGAGAAAGTTCTACGCGGCTACGATTGTGTCTGCCAGCTCACGCCCAGCCCAATTGTTTAGAACGTTTCGGTCTATAACAGTTCTGCCACGGGGCAGACCAAATGCTAGGGAATTGGAGATTGGCTGTGAAGCATTTCCGAGATATTTCGCGGATAAAGTCTTGGTGCTCCGCCGCAACCTTCCCGCCACATTTGGAACAGTGAGTGAACTCGAGACCCCTTGCGTGTCTTCGCCGACTTTGGAGCATTTCCACCCACTCAGCCTAGAGGAAGTCGACTCGCATTTGTGTGTCCAGCGACATGCGGTATTGATCTGTGCCCTTCCTGGCTCATTAAAGTGGGCCACGAGGGGTTTCAAGGTGCCCTTAGGGAGATTATCAACAAGTCCTTCTAAGAGGGACGGTTCCCAGGGGCACTCAAGGAAGTGATGGTCTGCCCTCTCTTGAAAAAAACATCTCTGGACCCGGCCTAATTAGCCAACTATCGGCTGGTCTCTAATTTGCCCTATTTGGGAAGCAATGGGGAAAGCACATTTTACCCCATTTTACCCCCTTGGGGGTTGAATTTCTAAAAATCCCTTCTTAGTGAGCATCTACGTCTGCTGTCCCCGAATTTTGTGTTTCTAGGTCCAGGGGTTTGGCCTTGGGTGTTGATTTTACGGTGAGGGGACTTTATTTTTTATATATAGGTAGATGCACAAAACATATGCATTTGAATATAATCATAAATAGGTAAATATTGCTGGATTTTTGTATGTTTGTAAGTGGATGGCAAGATAGGCTTCCTGGTATTACCTGGTATGTTAAGGTCTGTAAGATGGAGCATATGACTTAGGGGGGAAAGACCAACCCATTTTGTGCTTACATATAAATCCTATGTATTCGTGGTAATTTTGTTTCAAAAATATTCTGAGTAAATGATTATTAATTAAACCCAACTTCTGTATTAAACAAAAAAGGATGGTGTCACTTAAACATCTGCAAATATATTAATAATTTTTAATTATTGTTTGCTAACCTTAGGGTTACTTAGATAAGTTTTTTAAAGGCTCCAGTTTTGAAAAGTTGGTTACATTTAAAGCTTGACCCATTAATTAATATGTTGTAAAATAACTGTTATGTATTGGGATTGAATCATTCCTGATTGACTCACCCCAGAGACTGGCTGAGCTTGGAGTACAAGAACAATAGCATACCAGGATTCTGAAAGTAACCAATCTAGCAGTAATGTTATGTAAATAGCCTATCGCCGGGAGTGGGGTGTGTTTGGGTGTGGCAAATGCATGCTATTTAACAGAGCTGATGCTCTGGAGTCTTGTCTTGCTCTTGCTGAAATCACTAATAAAGTAGAGCTGATCACTAGACTTGTGATCTGTTCATCCATGGAACCCACTATTTAACAATAACAAAAACTGGAAATGGTTTAATATCTATGTAATGGTTTTCCTATTCATAACCATGATGTGCAAATAATTTTTCAGTATCCGTAATTTTGAAACAATCACAGATTACATGCAGTGATTATAAACACAAATGCATTATAACGTATTTACTGTAATATTCTTTATTCAGGTTTGAAAATATATACACACTATATAGTTGAGGTGTCAGCAAGCACTTCAAAGGGTGAAGGTGTTCGTAGTGAGCCCATGTACATACTCACTGATGAGGATGGTAAGTCTTTTATTATTATACCATTGCAGATATGTCTATACTGTATCATGTAGGGAATCCTCTGAATTAATTGCATATACTGGTAAGATGGCATGTAATTTTTACTTTTCTATTGTTAAAGAAAAAATGCTGTGATGATGTTTGTGGCCCCAGTGCCAAGGGGAGTGATGAAGTGGGGGCCAAAGGCAAAAAAGCCCCTCTATACCCAACTAAATACTTATCCTGTTTACATTTCAGTTGAAATAATACACATGCACAAAAGTTTTCAGAGAAATGTGGAATAAAATTGGCCACAATTTTATTGATTACAGCTGTAGTATGCTTTGGCACAGCATGGGGTACTGGATCCAGGTCATTGACTGACCCGCCTGCCAGTCAATGATCCACTGGAAACCTTGGGATGACAGGTCTCTGGATCCCACAAGAGCGCCCCCCCCGGTGGTCTCCCTTGCCACCTGAGCATGAGGGTAATTCCCGGCTGTGCCCCCAGGCTGGGCATACCACTTGACCTTCAGGCCAAGTTTCTTTATGGGGATCCCCAAACTCAGGAAAATGGGTATGCAGGCTGGCTTTCCTGATAATGGATCCAGCCCCATGCTGATACCACCAAGTTGTGACAAGGAAAATTAAATGAAACAAAACCACATGCAAACCCCTTCAACTACACCTAACTAAAGGGCCAGGAGGGTGGGCCAAGTTGCCTGACACTGAAAAGATGGTGAGCAGAGGCGGTGCAGTGCCTTTAGTAGTGGCCGGGGCGCCCCCCAACATCCAGGACCTACTTATAGGGTCAGTGTTGGTTCAGGCAGGCCCAAGCTTCCCATGCTCACTGCCAGACCACCCCCTCCACCTGGCAAGAACCACCCTGGCCGCCTTTGCTCCACCCTCCCCATGGCACTGCAAACAGGACCTTGGGTGAGTCTGGGCCCTGGCTTGTAATCAACACTCCTGTGGAAAAAAAGGATAAGTTGATACAGAGCCCTTACAGCCAGGAATTGTTTTGTGTGGCAGTTAGAAAGTCTCAAATAAGTCCAATAAATATAGATGTTTTATATTTAAACAGCCCTCATCTAGCCAAAATTAAGAGTTTTAGCAAAACATATGAAAAGTGGGAGGCAGTGCTATGAAAGGACAAGCAAATAAACAAAAATGTTTACAGTATGTCATGCTATAAACTTTCTTGCAAGTACACACTGTTCTAAGCATAATACCAAATGTTTCACAGATTGGCTAAGAGCTATGCTTATGTTTCCAATTTCCATGCATGACTACAGATATGACTGCATTTTCTAATACTGTACTGTCAAGTATTGACTCAACGCCGTTGTAAGTGATTCAGCTTTATTATCAACCGGAACATCAGAAGAACACACAACAACAAACAGTGGAGCATAGCTTCCTTTTAAACTATCCCGGGCTGATGTAGCCACGCCCTAGAATAGTTAAGAACCAATAGCATTGTTACAATAGTGTCCAATCAGATTTGTTCCCTCCAGCACAGTTCTCTTGCATCTGATTGGTTACACTTAAGCATTAGCCAATAGGATTGTTCCAGCTTAGAATCCTGGCTAAGGTCTCAAGCTTAACATTACATTTAACACAGTGAATACATAACATATACGATGCTGTTCTGTGTGACTTAAGATAAATATGATAATAGGTGATAATGTGTCTATGTTTCATTATCAGAAAAATGGTAGAAAATTATGTCATTTCAGTTGAATTAATATTTATCCCGATAGCTTGTCTTAACCTTGAAATGATGTGACAACAAAATCTACAGTGTTCTAGAGGTTAATAAGAAGATAAGGAACTGTTTTATATTGAGTCAGATAAATGGTCCATAGGTCTTTCCCAGTTATATTACCTACATTCCTTTTTAACTAAGATTTTGGGCAAATTGTGTGGAACTTCCTATATAAGAAACAATTGCTCTGTCATCGAACTGCACTCTGAATTTTTAAGAGTTTTAAGTTATATCCCTCTCCTGTACAGTATTATATCTATCGTGATTTGATTGAATTTTAGTTGTCTTGAGCCATTGTATATACTAAGATCTCTCTTGCATTCTTAAATGTGTTGTAAAAATAAGGCTTTTTTTAAAAAAAAAGGGTGAATAGATTTAAATGCTGCATTCTACATTTTTATCCTCCATCAGGGCCATCCTCATCAATTTTCCCATCCATTGGAGCTTAAGTCTCTTTGGTCCTCAGGGGGACTGTATTATAGTTTAATATGGGTTCACACCTATAAAGTCCCTGCTTTTATTATGAAGAAAAAATGACAACAATGTTCTTGGACAGTAGGTGAATCACTGTGACATACCCATTACTCTGTTCTCCCATGAAATATTGTTCTCCATCAAATCACAGAAACAGATGTCTTAACATCACCATGCAAAATTATCCTTTATCACCTTGCTAAAAAAAAGTTCAGGCTATAAGGCTAGAAGACCCATCTCAAGATACATATTTAGCTGTAACTGAAATCATAGCAACTTAACTAGATGTTGCCTCCTTACTTCACAGCTCCTACTTCTCCTCCTCGATTGCTTACAGTAAAACAGTTGTCTGGTGTCATTGTGAAGTTGTCATGGAAACCACCCCTAGAGCCAAATGGAATTATCCTCTATTACACAATTTATGTCTGGTAAGATTTTATCTGGTAATTGTTCTGAAGAAAAATATTAACTTGTCACTTATCAAGAATATTAGTTGCCCCCCCCACTCTGTGCAGTGTTTGTCAATTATACATTTGCTATGAGTGAATATTAGGACATCACTTTAAACAACTTATCCTGTATACATTTAAATTATTAGTTTCGAAAGTGTATTTGGGAGCAGAGTAGAACCAACATATTTTGCCATCTTCAAGCTGCTGTACTGCACAAGAAGCACATTCCACAATCCCTTGCAGAGCCGTAGTAGATCCTTTTTTCATAACATTTTGCACTATACATCTGCATTCTGACCTTTTCCTTTACAACTGCCATCCCACCTTCAGACTGGGATATAAGGATTCTGGGGTCTCCATTCCTACTTGTATCTGGCAAAAGGAGCTTTGAATCTCAAAAGCTCACCCTGAAAAAATGTTGGTCTCTAAGTTGCTACAGGACGAGTCTCTCTGATGGCCTGTAGCTTCATTGGCACTCTTGAATTACAACTACCCCAAACAAACATGATTGTAAGACTGCATTCACATTGAACCCTAAACAGAGTTACACCCTTCTTAGTCCACTGATGTCTGTCTATGGATATAGACTGGAGTAACTTTGCATAGAATTGCATTGTTAATTCATTGCCCAAGAAAGCTCTTGGGTATACAAGCATTAGAAAGTATCACTTCATTTTTGATTGTATCTAAATTCTTCTCTGTCCCGTTACAGAGACTCAAATAAAATTGAATTCTGGGTATAAGCTTTTGTGTGCATGCACATTTCTTTAGATACCTGTTCTGAAGAAGTGTGCATGCACACAAAAGCTTATACCTAGAATTAAACTTCATTTCTCTTAAAGGTGCCACTGGACTCAAAGTTTGTTCTGTTGCTTTAGACCAACGTTGCTACTCACCTGAATCAAACAAAATGGGCATGGAAAGCCTTGACACTAGGGATGGGCATGAACCAGAGAAATGGAGGTTCGTCCCGGTTCATGGGGTTTCTTGAACCACAAACCTTCCAGTTTACTGAACTGTTTCATTTCATGAGGTTCATGATGCGGTAGAACAGCCCCGCTGTGGGCTAGGGATATCAAACTCACAGTAAGTCTCCAGCTGGTTCTCCTCTACCGGCCTCCAGGTTTGGTGAGGATTAGGTTTCATGGGGCTGAGTTACAGACCCCCTCCAAGCCAGAGGCATCAAACTTGCAGAGATGTTCAGAAATAAGTATGGGGGAGGGTGTTCTGGCAAGGCAACTAGCAGCTAAGCCCCTTTGCCCAGTGTGAGCAGAGAGACAGCTGGCTCAGAGCCCTGAGTTCACCAGACACTGACCCACCCAGGAACAGGTGTTTAAAAATCCCCCTGAGGGGGAGTGTGGGTCCTCAGCCAAGGAACCCAGTAGCTAAGCTGCTCTGCTCAGCTTGAGCAGAAGGACAGGTGCCTCAGAGCCCTGACTAAGCACCAAATACAAGCCCAGCCAGTGAGAGGTGTTCGGAAATCCCAATGAGGAAGGGTGTGGGTCCTCAGCCAAGGAGCCTAGTAGCTAAGGCCTTCTGCTCAGCTTGAGCAGGAGAACAGGTGCCTCAGAGCCCTGAGTAAGCACCAAAATACCCCCAACCCCAGTGTTCACACTGAGGAATGAATTCCAGTTCCCTTCCCTCTCTGCCTCTAACTCCCTCTCTGCCTAACTGCCTGCTGCCAAGTAAAAGCAGCTGTGTATGATCTGGGAGCAGCCAGCACTGCCTGTCGAGCTTTAGAGGGCTACTGTTGGTGTTTCCGGAGCTTCAGAAGGGCTGCAGAAGTCCACCCCCCATTGTGTTGATAATTGATTAATTGATGCCAGCATGTCTGCCACACAAACCGCCAACACAAACCCCGCCATAAAACCCATGGAGGCTTGTAGGAGGTTCGTTGCAGGCATGATTGCGTGACCCTCAGCTCAGAAACCACGAACTGGGCAATTTTCGTGATGAATTTAGGTTTGTGACAAGATTTGTGCTCATCCCTACTTGTCACAGATGATGCTAACTTTTGCACACTCTTGTGTCACTCGTGGCAAGTCTAGACCTCATACACACACAACTCCATCAAATATAAAGAAGCTAATCTTGCTAAGCTTTGTGTACTTCCATAGTTGTATTCTTTTAAAATTGGTGAGATTTGTTGGCTGTAATTTGTGCCAGCCAGTAATCTCACCACTGCAATTTAGATCAATGCAACCTTCTGGACCATCTTTAGAGGCAGCCCCACATAGAGCACATTACAGTACTCTAGCCAGAATATGATCAGAGCATGAATAACTGTGGTGAAATCTAACTTCAAATGATTAGCATATGGCAGCACCGCCACTCTCACGGAGCATGAGGGTCGAGAGGAAACAGGGGACCATACTGAGGACAAGGGGAATGTGCCCTCAGAAGGGACCTCTTCTTCAGCTGGTGAATGGGTATCTTTTCGCACCAAGGAACCATTCCTGGGCAGGGAGGGAGGAGGGCTCTTGGTAGTTGGTGATTCGATCCTTAGGCAGGTAGACAGCTGGGTGGCAAACCTGCATACTGACCGTATGGTGACTTGCCTGCCTGGTGAGAAGTTAGCAGACATTATGTATGTTCTAGATAGGCTAGTAGACAGTGCTGGGGAGGAACCAGTGGTCATGGTACATCTTGGCACCAACGATGTGGGGAAATTCAGTCATGAGGTCCTGAAGGAAAACTTTAGGCTACTGGGAAGGAAACTCAAGGACAGGACCTCCAAGGTAGCCTTCTCAGAAGTGCTCCCTGTTCCATGCACAGGGCCGGAGACACAGGCACAGATCAGGAGTCTCAATGCATGGATGAGATGATGGTGTAGGAAGGAAGGGTTCAAGTTTGTTAGGCACTGGGGTGCTTTTTGGAACAAGAGGGAGCTATACAAAAGAGATGGTCTCCACTTGTCCCAAGAAGGAACCAGGCTGCTGGCGCTTAAAACCAAAAAGGTGGCAGAACAGTTTTTAAACTGAATATTGGGGGAAATCTGATAGGAGTTGGAAAGTCTCTGGTTCAAGATGGCTCATCTCAACAAGATTAAGGGGTAGCTGTTACTATTCTACAAGGAAATGGATTAGAATTGTCCACTGAGACTGTGGCTAATGATATGGACTGCCTGGCAAGGTCTCAAGGCAGCAAGAGGAAGGTTGCGGGCTTAACATGCATGGGAAAATAGACATTTATATACAAATGTTAGAAGTGTCCGAGATAAAATCAGGGAGTTGGAATGCTTGGTGTTGGGGGGGGGGGAAATAGACACTGTCGGTATTTCAGAAACTTTGTGGGATGAGGAAATCAGTGGGATATGGTGATTCCTAGTTATAAATTATATTGGAAGGATGGGGGGAGAAGGGTTGGAGGTGGGGTGGCTCTCTATGTCAGAGAGGGTATACAGTCCAGTAAGACTGAGAGTGTAAGAGAACTGGATTCGCTTCTGAAAATGCTATGGGTTGAAATAGTGGGCCCAAAAGGAAGCTTAACACTGGGAGTTCGTTATTGCCCACCAGATCAAAGGATAGAGGAGGATTATAAAATGATGAATGAATTAAAGATAGCGGCTAGATAAAATAACTGTGCCATAATAGGTGATTTTTAACTACCCACACATTGATTAGGTCAATATGTGGGGAAGTGGGGAAAAAGAGATTGAGTTTCTAGACACTCTAAATGACTATGCTATGGAGCAGATGGTCACAGAACCTACCAGGGGAGAGGCGATCCTGGATTTGGTCCTAAGTAATGCCCAAAACCTGGTGAGAGATGTAAAAGTGATTGCACCGCTTGGGAACAATGACCATAATGTTATTGAGTTCAACATTTGTATAAATAGGGAGTTGCCCCAAAAAGACCGACACAGCCACTTTTAACTTTAAAAGGGGTAACTTCTCTGAAATGAGGGGACATGTGAGCAGGAAACTGAAAGGAAAAGTAGAAAGGGTCAAAAACACTGGGGAAGCTTGGAGACTGTTTAAAACTACAATCCTAGAAGCTCAGAAAAAATATACCGCAGGTTAGGAAAGGCACAAATAGGTATTAAAAAAGGCCTGTATGGTTAACAAACAAAGTAATGGAAGCTGTAAAAAGTAGGAAGGATTCCTTTAAGCAGTGGAAAGCTAGTCTCAGTGAGGCTGATAAAAGGGAACACAGGCTGTGGCAAATAAAATGCAAGTCTGTGATCAGGCAGGCAAAAAGGGAATATGAGGAGTATATAGCAAAAACGTAAAGACCAACAATAAACCTGTCTTCAAATACATTAGAAGCAGGAAACCAGCCAGGGAGGCAGTGGGACCCTTGGATGACCAAGGGGTAAAAGGAGTACTGAAGGATGATAGGGAAATGGCTGAGAAGCTAAATGCATTTTTTGCCTCTGTCTTCACTGTGGAAGATGAGGAGTGCTTGCCCACTCCAGAACCGCTAATTTTGGGAATGGTGTTGAACGACCTGAGTCAGATTGAGGTGATGAGAGAGGAGGTCCTATGACTGATAGACAACTTAAAATCTAATAAATCACCAGGCCTGGATGGCATACATCCGAGAGTTCTGAAAGAACTCAAATGTGAACTTGTGGATCTCCTGACAAAAATATGTAATCTTCCGTTAAAATCTGCCTCCATTTCTGAGGACTGGAAGGTAGCTAATGTCACTCCCATCTTTAAAAAGGGTTCCAGAGGAGATTCGGGAAATTACAGGCTAGACAGTCTGACGTCATTACCGGGTAAGTGTAATCATTTTGAGGACCTCAGCCATATGGCAGCTGCAAGTTCCCTATGGTATGCAATTTAAAAGATCCCCAGGGGCCCAATTCAGACTGTGGCATGGAGGACTCCTGCCCCTGTGCTGTTTTCCCCAACTTGAAACAGCACCAGAGGTGTTATTTGCCCCATCGGAGGCTACTTGTGCCACAGTCCTGATTTGAATTGGGTCCTCTGTGGCACTTCTAAACTGAGTCCCTTGGGGAACTCACAGCTGGTGTCCTGCTGCAAGTCCCCTTTGGGATTACACATTAAACTAATTGTAGCTTGGCCCTTCAATGGACTACTTACAGGTCCAACCACAAGCAAAATGTATCACTGAAGGTCCCAAGCAGTGACCTTTGCTACCACTGACCTGTGTTCCTGTTTGGGGATTCCTCCAGTTATAACAGGTGGTTGCAGTTTTGCTACATTATTTTGTTTGACCCTGACTGTTACAGGGCTAAGAGGTAAGTGGATCTCACTCCTACCCTGGCTAACAATGACATCATAATGAAATTCTTACTTAAACAGAGGTGTGCTAGGCTTCATGTCAGTGGGACTCCCATATGGCTATATGGAAGTCCTCTCCAGCACAGCCCATTTCTCCCTGTATTTTCTCTCTAGCTTCATGTACAGTGGTAAAACAGCACTTTGCTCTTACAAAACTTATAAAATTAATTACATGGGAAATTTTGTTCTAGATTTTCTGGATTATTTAGATATTATTCTACTTTTTAACTACATACTACTTGTAACATTTTCTCTTAGGAATATCATGTTGAACAGAAGCATTAATGTAACAGAAACCTCATTAGAGATCACAGATCTTGAACACAACAACGAATACAGTGTTTATGTGACAGCAAGTACCAGATTTGGAGATGGGAACATAAGGAGTAACATGACTAGCTTCAAAACGTCTGAGGGACGTAAGTGTTATACTGCAGTGACTCTAGAAGATTAGAATGAAATGTAGAGATGAAATGTAGGGAACCTCGTAGGGTATGCTCCTCTCTGCAAGTTGTCAGGCTTCAGGGGTAGGCGCTCCTATGTGGCGACCAGTTTGCTGGGCTGCCGGTCACGAGCCAGATTGATGGCTCAAGACCAGAGATTTGGTTCACTGAAAATTGTTCTGGTAATATACAATAAACAAGTAAGATTTTAATGGAGACTACCTGAGGAAAAGTGGAATAATTTGATAAGAAGAACATCATAGCCTTTTCTCTTTGCATTGGTTATTCTGTAATATGGCCTAGAGGTGGATGTATCCTTGCACAATGAGCCAAGCTGAACACACATGAGGTGGCCTTATACTGAATCAGACCATTGGTTCATCAAGGTCAGTATCACCTACTCAGGACATGTAGTGGTTCTCCAGGGCCCCTGGTAGAGGTTTTTCACACCACCTACTACCTGACCCTTTCAAACTGAAGATGCCAGAGTCTGAACCTGGGACCTCCCAATATTTTGGAAAATGTTTCCATGCTTCTCTAAGCCCCACACTTGTTTGTGTTTGCTGTGCGGAGTCTTGCCTGTGCCCACAATCTTTTTTCACTGGATTATAAATATGAAGTAATACACCTCAACATTTATTTTAATTTAATTTTATTTATAATTCGATTTATCTCCCGTGCCTCCTCTAAGGCTCAGGGTGGCTAACAGGTGGGGCAACATGAGTTTCCAGTCCCCCCTGCTAATAATTCCTAGGCAAGAAACTGATTTTTGTAAATGCTAAATTGTTAAAATGTTTTTCAGCTCCAAGTGACCCACCTAAAAATGTCCGGTATACAAATCTCACCTCCTCATCAATACGCATTTTCTGGAACCCTCCTCAAAAGCCCAATGGGAACATAAGGTTTTATTCAGTTTACTACAAGAACGATTCAGAGATTTACATACAGGTACATCTTTCTGTTCTTATTTTCTCAGTTCCAAAATTTATGTATTATTTTGTTACTTTAAGATATCATGAACAAATTAAAACATGAGTCAAAGAAATGTCACTCTTTTGTACAACTATTTAATTATATGTAAGTTTTGCACATGATAATAAGGAAAATAAAATATTATTTAGTCTTTACCATCAAAGATTTAATCTGAACCTTAAAATAAATGTGATCTTTATGTTTGTTTTCATTTAGCAAAGCATGGAGATCTTACACTGAATTTCTAGACTGCTTGCCTATCTCAGGGAGAAGTCAGTAAATGAGGCAACAAGCAAAGAATACGAAGCATAGTTTAGGAATTTTTAATCAGCCATTTAACTTTATGAATAATATGTCAATTTTACACATTGATATTGTATATTAATACTTTTATCTGTCTTCTGTCCACAAAAAATCAGTTCTGCATGAGGAAAGGAGCTATGAGAGCACCTGCAGTTCAGTTTAAAATTAGCTTCTCTGTTCAGAAGTTGTGATTGTTGCAGAGAAAACGTCAACAAAACATTGAAAAAAATTGTGTATGATCTGAGGAAAGAAGATGTACATATTTTGTCTTTTGCCTCATTAACACTAGTTCTTCTAACCCTTAGTGTTATGGGTTCTTAATAAGTGTTTCCTTACTGCCTATGTAGGATTAATACTCAACTTTCTGTGGACTGTGTTCCTTATTGATATAGTGCAATTGTGAGTACTAGATTTATAGCTACATACTAAGGCACCAATATCAGTGCTGGATTTGGCCTTGGAACCCAATCTAGTTGCTGATGTGACCTGTGTATTAATGGTAAAGAGTAGGTTCATAAATTCATTTTAAACAACAAAGAGAGCAGGCCTACATCAGAATCTCAAATAGAAAAATAAGGACCCATACACATCTACCTACTTATGCAGTCTCATTGGAAGCTACTACAATGGAGCTTGGTAATTATACACAAGCATCTCTAAATTTTAATATAGTCTTTGAATTACTCAATTACCTTTCTATTTCTCAGATAGGTTTATTATAGACAAGGCTCCCTCTAGTGGATGAATAAAAATTACCAACAGAAATAGCTAGGAGTCACAACTAGCGATATGTAGCTAAAAAAATGGTATTTTCTGGATCCAGATATCAGGGAGCAATAAATAAATAAATTGTGTTCCTCGTTTTCTGGGTGTGAAATACTGATTTGGTATTTGGATATGGGGGTTTTGGGGGGTGGAGGGGGATTCCAATATTATTTGGGTCCATTATTCCCTATGGGGAATTTTTCTGGAGGGGCTGTTTTTTTACCAAAATGCACCAAAATTGCAGCAATGCTGCTGGTGCCAGTCCTTTAATAACCCCCAATTTCCAAGTGAAGTAAACCTCTTGGGCCCCTGAACCAAGATGCCCCCAGCCATCCTCCATTGCTTGCTATGGGAGAAGGAAATTCCATGCTTTCTCCAGGGGAAGGAGTAGCTAAAGACACAAGAGCAATCAAAGCAACCCCTGGCCAAAAACCTCTCAAGGCAGATAGAGCAAACAATCCCAAAGAACCAATACAGAACCAGGGAATCCTAGCAGAATCACTGAACAATGTGGCAAGTCTAACACAACAAATGTACAACCTGGGAATCCAACCCAAGATCAAACCAGAGAATCATCCAAACCAAACCGAATAGGAACACAAGTCTAACAAATGTAGAATCAGTGCCAATATACAAAAAAAGAATCAAAGGCAATGTCGAACCCGAGAATCGATCACAAATCAGCTCATTCAAAGAATACAGTTTTGCAAGACCAGCAAAACCAATTTAAAAGTTCACTCAAAGAGAAACCTATACAGCAAGCTGATACCAAGCCTGGGAATACACAGACACAGAAAAGAAGAAAAAACAAATGTTCACGGTTAATCCTAAATATTTCCAGGTATCCCAAAAGTTCTAGATGCCATCCAGAGACCCAAATCTATTAGTAAAATATTAATAAGGTATTTTTCAGATGTATATTTGAATCAGACATATCCAAATGATATCCCTAGTTACAACTACCTAATTTCCCCCATATCCTCTCCCCATGCTATTTCTTCTTTTCCTTTTCCTGGCTGCCGTTATATTCTCAATTGTCACTGCTTTCTTTTCTACTTCTGTGAGGCAAAGCACCCTGCTTCCTCTCAAAGGGTTAATGTGAAGTATTTGTGGGCCTACTCCGGCTTGCAGGTGTCCATAATTGGACCTCTCTGCCTACACCATACTTATGTCTTTCAAGGCTGGAGTCAAGAATGTGGTAATTGGCTCTTCCTGGGAATCTGTGTTCCAGTAGATGAGAGGGAGGAAGGAACAGGAGTGATGTTTTAATCTTCTAGAGTGTTCCAGCAAGCGTGCACCCTGGTTGGATTTGGAACTTCACATGGTGCCAGACAACAAAAGACTATAATTGAGTCATGAACCAGAGAGAAGCCATGCTAACTTAATGATTCTGCAGGATAGAGGCCTAGACTATGAAAAGGTAGTTTGTATGCTGCAAGGTAATAGAGACTGTGTTGCCTAGTGTTACTTTGTTCTCTAAATATTGAATAAACCTTCATATATTTACCAAGGTCTGGTTTATTGTGTGCTTATCACTTTGAGGATGCACAGCTCTGAGCGCTGCCTGCTTACTCAAGTGGTGGCATCTCAGGGGGCCCCAGGCTTGGGTCCTTGACAACTTCCCACCAACCAACCCTTTATCTTCCCCCATCTTCAGCAAGATATATTTATTATGTATTTACTTCATTTATACTTCACTCTTCTCTGCAGTGGGGACTTGGAGCAGCTTACTTCATTTTCCTCTCCTCCATTTTATCCTCATAGCAACCCTATGAGGTAACATGCTGAGAATGTGTTTCTATTATTTTGTGGGGGTTTCATCCACCCAGTGTATTTTTTAAAAAATTCAGATTTTACTGCAAACCTGGGAGTTTTCTTGGGCTTGTAGAAAGCTCTGTCCTGTCTGTTTATGGCTCCAGTCTCTGGATTTAAGGATCCACAGATTTTGCCATATTCAGAATTTGCTAAACTGATGCTCATTTTACACATGTTATTCCAACTATGGTATCTAGGGAGCTTGCCAAGAGCGTAGAGAGGTAAGATAATAGCTCAGATAGATCCATAGTACAGCATGCATGAACTCCTAGGTTTGTTTCATTACATCTGCAGCTGAAGCATCTGAAGTAGCAGAGCTGGAAGAGCTTCTCTTGGGTTTGAGGGAGCAATGGATTGACTCAGAATAAGGTAGCTTCTTATGTTCATATCAGCCAGAAAATATAGGAATAAAATAGGTAAAGGCAATGTGTATACATTGTATTTTCAATGCAAATCAGTATGCACAACTAGGAGGCTCAACAATGGGTTCTTTGCCTTTTGAGTTGGATCAGGTGGCATTCTGGTTCACTTAAGTGCAGCTTCATCACCAAGCAAACTGTCCTTTGTTCAAGCAAAATGATTCCCTATATTGCCTATATTTATTTAAGTGAATATATAGTTTATAGAGATACCAATTTGACTTTAACACTTAATCAATTGAACGTTGAAATATAAGTTTGTGTTAATATTTCTCCCCAGAATTTTACCAGTTATGCTATTGACACTGGTGTTGACAACATAACATTATCTACAGTATTAAACAACTTAGCAAAATGGAGTCACTATGTACTTTGGTTAGCTGCAAGCACAGCCTTTGGAGATGGAAACCAAACGAGTGAGATAATACACGTGTACACGGATCAAGATAGTATGTACACATTTTTTTCATTCTGAAATGTCCTAAGTAAAACATTTATAAATTATTCTGTTGGAAGAATTCTAGTCGAAGGATTACAACACTAGGCCATGTGTCAGCACCACCCTGGTGGGTTTTTTTAAAGGGGACTTACAGTCTTCTTGTAGTCATCCTCCATCCTTACCCTTTAGAATGGGATTTACTGCATTCCTTCCACAAGGGATCAAGATCAATGTACATTCATCAACCTTACGGCACAGTAGAACTTGCTATATTTCAGAGTCAGATATGAACCTGACCTCTGCATTCCACACTGCACCTGTTCTCAGCCTGTGATAGTGCCCAGCCATCTGAAACATAGCACATTACCAAACTAATGTCCCAAGAAATGTATCTTTAACTCTTCCTGAGGCTGCGGTCAGATGACAAGCTTAGCATGGTCCGGCTGTGCTTGTAATTACATCTAGGTTTTTTTCAGACATCCTAGCCTTAACTGGCTGCACCGCATGTTCACCCTGTGGTTGACTGTTCAGATTATTGCTTCTTGGTAACCACAGAGCAGTTGGTGAGGTGACATCCTTTTTTGTTTGTTTTTCACGCATGTGCACAAGCACGTAGCCAAAGCACTGGCTCCTTTCTGACAGCTGTACAATCCCTACGCCAAGTACTGTGATAATTGGTTCCTATACAACTGTATTTCTCTGCAAGAAATCACTCCCTTTCTTGACTGATCTTACTGCCTTTCCCAATAATTTCATAGGGAAGTTTCCCCTTTTCCTCTCCCCATACAGTTTTCCCACCAGACTATTATGAAGTTGCTTGGACTAAAGTTTCGGGGGTGGAATCCTGGCCGCCGATATGGGAGCCTAAATAGGGACTATTTCCACCACCATCCCACCCCAAGAAATGGCAGAAAGGGGCTTTTTTCTTGAATTTGCCACTCAAAAACAACTCCTTGGGGACTCCTGATCCCAACAAAACATTGTGATGCATAAACACACAAGCAGTGCCTCATGACCCTGCAGTGGAGATCTGCTTATGCACATCTCACTAATTGTTTTTTGTTTTTTTTTAAGGAGCAAAAATGGAAGGGAAGATTCAGACCCCGATGAAGTGTTCAGACATCCAGAAATGCAGGGTGAAACCAGACAATTCATAGACCTCAGACTTTCTCCTGTATTAGAAAACACCGATTCAGGGACGGGTGAGAATGGGAGGGTGATGACTGGGGAACGAGATACGGATGATGCTGTCTGATCATGCATTTTAAATCTGGAAAGGAGCAACAATGACGCCAGATCAAACAGCTCGTCTGATCACAGCCAGTGGAGAAAGGCTTTCATTCTTTCTTCTGGGTATATAGTTTGGCAAACTGTTTCCCCCCGTCTTGAAAGAGAAAGGAGAGACAAAAGATGGATGTTTCCAGAGTTTTGCAAGCATTTTTGAGGAAAGAAGATCCTCTTGAGTCCTCCAAAAATGCATTATATTTCTATCACATTGTCCTGGACTTCCAGGAAGAGGGTATGGCTTTCTGAAATCCAGATCTTATTTACCCAATGGAATATTTTAAAGACTGCTGAGAAGAGAGTGTGGTTACACTGCCCCTAGTGGGATACCTTAAAAAGATTAATGAATTTACAAAACAGCTGCACAAGAGAAAATGGACCCTAATGTGACCCTCTGCAGGATCTATGAATCACAATTATGATTTCAAACAAAGATTTCTACAATTATATCCTAATAAGGCATCAGAACTTCAGTATGGGGGACAAAGTGTGCTCAGTCTAGTTCACAAAAGCTTACGCTAGACTAAAAAGTTGGTCATCTTTAAAATTCTACAAGTCTCCTGCTTATTTTTGCTGCAATTAACATAATGACTTATCTGGAATTACTATCAATTTTGGGATACTATGGAACAAGTAAGTTAGAAAGTGAGAACATAGCATTTGGAAGCTACAGTGCTGAGTCCTTTTCATGTGTGTTTTCTGTAAGACAAAATTACCACCTCCAGAGCTAAGCATGTGTGTGACTGAAAAGCTAGGGCTGCCAACCTCCAGGTGGTAGAAGCCAAAAATGAGAGATCACAGGAGGAAATGGAATTCCAAAAATAACATCCGTGACAAAAATAACGAAGAGTCAATAAAGTAGGGCTGCCAAGTGGGGGCGGGGGCGGGTAAACCCCCGCTTCAGAGGCCCGATTCCCGCCGCCATGGAATCGGGCCCCGGGGGGACCTCCACCCCCCGAAGCGCAGCGTGGCTGCGTCACTGGAGGTGACGCAATCACGTTGGGGGTGTGGCCTCAATCGTCGGAGGGAAAACTCTATGGTTTTCCCTCTGATGATCGGGGCCACGCCTTCAACGTGATCGACGTCACACATCACTTCCAGTGACGTGCTGGCAGTGTGTGTGTGCAAAGCGCACGCGCACATCAACAGACGGCTCCCACTTGAATTTGTTGCTCAAAAACAACCCCCCAGGGTTTCCAATCCCAACAAAACATTCCAGTGCTTATAAACCCACAAGTGGTGCCTGACAACCCTATGGTGGAGATCCTCTTATGTGCCTATCACTAATTGATTTTTTTTAAAGGAGCAAAAATGGAAGGGAAGGTTCAGGCTTCCCTTTTGGCTTGAGACTATGATGGAGAGTTCAGACGTCTGGAAATGCAGGATGAAACCAGACAATCCATAAACCTCAGACATTCTCCGGTATCAGAAAACACCAATTCGGGGATGGGTGAGAACAGGGGCTGATGACTGGGGAACAGGATATGATTGATGCTGTCTGATCCTGCATTTTAAATCCAGAAGGGAACAGCAATGATATCAGATCAAACAGCTCATCTGATCGCAGCCTAAGTGAACTTCCTTACATGGAGAAAACAAAAGCACATAAATTATTCATAGGTGTGGGCAGAAGTGGTTCAAATTCAATATATTCAATAAGAACCAAGCTACTTAATCAAGTGAATTCAAAGAATGCCATCTCACTATTCTCAAACATTGTATGGAAGTAATTTCCACCAAAATAGGTGAAACTTAACTTCCATGTGTAGTGTTTAAGATCAAAGTGTTAATGTTTGTATGAATGTAAAAGGCTAGAGTATACATTTGGTACATAAAGATACTTTAACCTTTGTTCACTTATGCTACAGTTCCTGATGGACCTATTGAAAATGTGGCCTATCAAAACATTTCATCTACTGCTGTAAATGTAAGCTGGTTACCCCCAGCCCAGCCAAATGGAATAGTCTTCTACAATGTTTCTCTGACAAGACAGGAAGCTCAAATGGACCATGAGATTCTGTTACTCATTTTGCACGATACAAATGTAGTTTTTGATAGACTGGAAAAGTATAGTAGTTACCATCTGAAAATTACTCCAGCAACAGAAAAAGGACCATCTGAAATACATACTACTACACTTCACATCAGAACTGAAGAAGATGGTATGTCATTTTTTTGTGTTAATCTTTGGTTTTGCTCCAACATGAACAGCATATGATTTCAATTGTTAATGCATGGCACATAGATTATCTTGACCAGTGGGGTATTTTTTTTAAAAAACCCCCACCCTTGTAACCCTGATATTTGCATAGAAGGTTTAAAACACGAGAGGAAAAAATGCTACAGAAACAGAAAGTAGGTAAAAAAGATGCCCAAATGGCTTTTAGATCTGTATACTGAAATTTTTAAAGGGTTGGATATGATATTGTACTTTTTAAATAGCTATTTCAGAATTGCACATCCTACACTTGGGTAAATAGCTAAGTCAAATAAATTACTTGTAGCAAATGAAGAAATTAGCTTCAGTGTCTGAATGGTGTAATTCTGATGTTAGCTCTCATGCTGACCAAGTTATCCCTCTCTGCTTTAGCAAAATGTTAAGTTTTTTAAAAGACTCTTAACTGTTGTACTATTGGTGCAATACACTATTTAATTATTGTAAAATAATTTAATTACAGCTAGTTAAGAAATATACTGGCACACAACTACTGTTGTCAGGGGTGTTTTGTATTTATGATAGTGAAGGAAATGAGCTTTTATATTATTGGCTGGTGCTTCCTATACATTTCATCATAATGTTTGTATTTGTAATTTAATATTTTCCTCCTTTTTAAAATGAGGCAGTTCCAGAATCTGCACCAATTATGAAGTCATACAAAAATCTCTCATCTACCTCTGTGATGTTATCTTGGGATCCTCCAGCTCAGCCAAATGGCATTATAATGAGATATGAATTACAGCTGCAAGGACCAGAAATAAATTCCTCTTTCAGTACCTCCAATGAGTCAGTCATTTTAGAAGCTCTTTCACCGTTTACACTGTACAGCTTTTTTGCTTCTGCAAGAACCATAAAAGGACTTGGCCCATATGCCGTACTTATGTTCTCCACAGATGAATCAGGTGAGTGATGAATTCCAAAAGGTTCCAGAAAGTGGTACTGGGAAATTGCTGTAGTACCTCTTGGAATCTGGCTGTAGAGTTCCACAGGCTGCCATCTTGTCTTTCATGCTACTTAATATATACATGAAACTACTGGGAGTGGTAATCGGATGTACAATTATATCAGTTTGCTGATTATACAACTCTCTCACTCTCTCTTATTTCCATGAAATTCCAGAGAGATGGTAGAAACATTCAATTAATATCTGAAGGTGGTGTGAAGGTCTGCACTTGGGCAAACAAAGTAAAACAACCTCAGAAAGGGCATAAATTGTTGTTTGGAGGTAAAACAGATTTGAGATTAGGTTTACAACTGGTTTTAGATGGGGTTTTAGTATCCTGAACTTAAATCGGTATTTTCAACCAATTAATCTCTTGGAGTCATGCCTCTGTAATACAGTGTGTTATTTTACTGCATGATATGCCAATGCAAAATTTGTTACTCTACGATTAAAATCCCTGCATGATGGCATGGCAGGCCTCAGTATAGGCTCTATGTATGATATTTAAATTCCTCGGAATGTATGGTTTATCTGGTTGATTTTTCTTTAAGTAGAAAGCTCAGTAGATTTTACAATTTATTAATCTCTAGAGAAATTTCTATAGCTGCAAAATAACACCTTGTAAAATATGAACATCACCCCGTTGGTTCCGAAGAAGTTTGGAAATGAATGCACAAGAAATCTCTCATGGAGAATTTTTCTTACAGTTTGTCCATAGGTATCAGTAATTTTTTTAGATTAAAACAAAAGAACATTTTCTTTCTCAGTTCCATTGGCTCCTCCTGAGAATCTGCAGGTTATCAATCACTCATCCAACTCTGTATGGCTGAGATGGAATCCAAGTCCTCAACCAAATGGTGTTATTAAAAGATATACTTTTAACATTTTTGAAAACATCAGTCAAGCTACATTCTATCAGGTATGTAGTATTAGTATTTATAATTATTGTTGTTATTAAGAAATATTTAACAAGTGCCAACAGTGTGCCAGATGATGCACCTAAGGGAAAGGACAAGGCAGATTCTGAAATAAGCTAATCAGTGGAATGGTTCTGATAACAAATAGGGTGCAGGCCTAGAATCTGTTTTAAGCACAGAGGAGGGCTTTGATGTTATGATGACAAAGTTAAAAGAGAAGGAGATGATTTGATGGGTTGGATTTTTTCTGGCACAGGGAGTAAAACTATGAAAATGGTATGCAAAAGTAGGTTCACCAGTGGTCCTGGGACTGCGGCAGTCCTTACTCCTGGGATTACAACTCCTCCTCTCTGACAGCAGAGCCAGCCAACAATTTTGATCCCAGAGGGGAGGGACTTGTTCCTTGGATTCCCAGTCTTACCTGCCCTGCCTTCTGATCAGGACATGTTTCAACAGTGCTGAGAGCACAGCAATCCCAGAAGACACAAGAAAAAGAAGAGGTGGTTTAGGAAGGGAAGGCATTTTGCCTCAACCCCTCCAGGTGGCGTCATTGATTAGCACAGGTACCAGAAGCTGTTTAAAGTGTTCGGATGGAGCAGGGAATACCCCTGCGACTACAGAAAGACACAGGCTCCCAAGAAAGCTGCTTTCCCTCCAGTTGGCAGACCCTCCCTCTCTAGCAGTTTAGAGAGACTGGAGGAAGTGGTAGAGCCGGTGAATACCCGCAGAGAGAAGAGAGGATTCCTTCGATCCTCTGTGAGGTTTGAGACTCTGGCATTGCCCCTTGGCGTCCCGGCGAGCAGTTTCATTCCTACCAGCAACTGAAACTCGGTAAGGCAGAGGTTGAGGGGGAGGACGGACCCTCCATATAGGAGGGCTGCTTTCAGGGAAGGGGCATCATTCGGCAGGCCACCTTCCTCACCCCCACCCTTCTTAATTCCTCAGTTACAACTGTAGCCCAGCTAGGGAATCTCCACCTGGTAGGTGCCTCCTGGCAAAGGCCGGTGGCGTGGATGGGGTTTTTTGGCAGAAATTGAGGGATTTCCTAGATTAACCTGGCAGCCCAACATTACTGACATCAACTTATGGCTGGGAGGGAGCCTCACTAGCCATGAGGGTGAAGTGGGAATCCTCTTTGCGGTGGGGACAACTCAATTGGAGGGAGGCGGAGACTGAATTTATGGTACTCAAAAGTGGGAAGGTGGCCATTTTAGAACCTACTTAGGAGCTTTTCATTTTCACAGTGAAGACAAAATGGCGGAGAAAGCAGGCCCCTCCAACTCAGCTATGGAAAGTATAACTTGTGAATTTGATCTACCCAATTCCCCTTCTTTCAGTTTTACTCAAACACTTCAGCATGGGGGCTAAACAGGGGACTTTTCAGGAGAAGATGCCAAAACAAACATTCTTTTTTGGTTGGAGTCTGAAATGAGGAAGGAGTTTAGAGTATTAGGCAAGCATCCCACCATAGGGAACCTTCCGATTCATCTCTTGAATGTGGTAGATCAAAACATAGGCAAAAGAGAACCAAAGATCACAGCAGGTATTTCTCCTCTCCTGAGGGAAAAAGAGTAAGAGTTATTGTAAATACACTCAGGAACATAGTCCTCTCTTAAGTAAACAGGGGGGAAACTCAGACTCCACAGGCTCTTCTTCTACTAAGGAAGAAGGACATCTCTCAGAGGAGGAGGCAAAGATTGTTCCCACTACTTAGACTAGACTCTTCCCTCAGGAAATATATAATAAATTGTTACCCAAGGTATTGAGGACTCTGGAACTAGCTTATACTCCTAAGGAAACTGAGGAAGAGGATTCAGGCTTCCCAGTGGAGTCAGAGAAAACCATTCCCAAGACAGGTCTAAAGCTGTACAGGTACCCCTACCAGCAGCCTTTTACAGTCTCATGAAAGCACAGTGGGATCACCCTACAAAACCTAAGGCTAACCACCCTATCTTCACAAAGTTTTATTCTCTTATTACAGAGGCCTCAAAAAAGATTAAATTTCCAATTGTGGATGATCCAGTCAACAGCCTAGCCTTCACTTCTGTTTTACATATGAAAGCTGATGGCCTTCTCAGAGACTAAAGTGACAAAAAGATTGAGCAAGCCCTGCGAAGGGATTTTGAAGCGTCAGCCAGTTCCCTTAGGTTATCTGCTACAGGATCACTCTTTGCTAGAGTGGCCTATGTGTGGTCTTCTGAACTAGCTAAAGCAAACAGTGTTATCCCCAAAGGGCTTAAAGATGAACTCAAGAAGATCGCCTTAGCCACGGCCTTTGCAGCAGATGCATCCTTGGATGCCCTTCAACAATCAGCTTGGGCGATGGCTGCCAGCATGATGGCCAGAAGAAACACATGGCTGAGGAACTGGGATGTTGATCCTTTGGCCAGAGCTAAGGTAGCAGCAGTTCTGTTTAAAGGACCCAACCTTTTTGGGGAAGGCCTAGAGAAGTACCTTGTGGAGGATAAAGATAAGAAAAATGTGCTTCCCCCAAAGAAAAGGGAACTAAAATCCAAAAAGCTGTTTCAGTCCTTTTGGGATTATAGAAGGGACTCCAAATCAAGCTACAATAAGTCCTTTAAGGGAAAGTGGCAGCCAAAATACAGGGAAAACAGAACAACCTCTTTCCCCAACAAACAACAGAACCCAAAGAACACCAAGAAGGGCAAATCAGCTTGTCCATGCCGGGGCCCCCAACAGAGGAGTCGGGGGTTGCCTACAGACTTTTGTGATGAGGTGGCATCAAACAGTGACCGACAGATGGGTGTTAAGCACAGTTTCAGAGGGGTACTCATTGGAGTTCCACACTCTCCCACCCAACCGATTCCTAGAGATCCCCATGAACCAAGCAACAGAGAAACACAGACTGTTAAAGATGGCTGTTCAGCATCTTCTGGAGACTGGGGACAGAACCGGTCCCTCACAAGGAAAGAACATAGGAGGTATACTCCGTATTCTTCATAGTCCCAAAGAAGAACGGGGACGTCTGGGCCATTCTGGATTTAAAATGGCTGAACAAATGAATTGTAACCAAGAAATTCAAGATGTGAACTCCGAAATCCATAGTGTCATCCATAGAACAAGGGGACTTTATATGTTCGATCAATCTGTCAGAGGCCTATTCTGATCAGGCAGTCACATCGAAGGTTCCTCAGGTTTGCCTACAATGGATACCACTTCCAGTCCTGGGCCCTTCCTTTTGGCTTGAACTCCTCACTAAGGGTCTTTACCAAGGTCCTGGTTTCTTTGGTGGCATACCTGAGGGTCCAGGGAGTAGCATTATTTCCTTATCTGGATGACATTTTGGTCAGGGCCCCATCATACAGCCAAGCTTAGAAGGACTTAGGGCTGACAATGAAAGTGCTCAGAGAGCATGGATTTGTCATCAACCTCGAGAAAAGTACGTTGTTACCAACACAATCTATTCTGCACCTAGGGGTATGGATAGATACACAGCTTGACAGAGTATTCCTGTCAATAGAGAGGCAACAGAAGATACTACATCTATTAGCCCAAGTGCTGAAAGAAACAGAGGTGGAGGTGATGACACTAGCTCAATTATTGGGCATGCTAGTGTTGTGTCAGGATGTCCTTCAATGGAACAGGTTTCACAGTTGCCTGCCTCAGAGGTTTTTACTGCCCTTTCAGAACATAATAGCTCACTAGAGGCCCTGGAAGGTACTCATGCCGGAAAAGGTGAAGCAGGAACTGAAATGTTGGATGTCTCCAACACGTTTCCACAAAGGGAAACTTTAAGAGAACCTCAGAGGCTGGTGGTGATGACTGATGCTTGTCTATATGGATGGGGAATGCATACCAAGAGCGAGATGATTCAAGAAACATGGTCAGCCAGGAGTATCAATTTTCTCAAACTCAGAGCCATCAAGTTAGTCTTGCTGCAGTTTGGGGAGGTGCTGGAGGGTCTTCACGTCCTGATTCAAATGGAAAACATGACAGCCAAGGCATATCAACAGGCGGGGGGGGGGGACAAGATCCAAATCCCTGCACAAGGAAGTGAAGTGGTTGATCAGTGGGCAGAGGAACATGTACAGTCAGTGAAGGCAATTCACATGGCGGGTTGAGACAATTCCATAGTAGATTGATTGAGCTGGAGAAAAATAGACCAATCAAAACGGATGCTCAACAGGATAGCTTTTCTACAGATCTGTCACAAGTTTGGAAAGGCGGAAGTGGACCTGTTCACCACCAAAAAAAAAACCCTGTCAATTGCAACAATTTGTGTCAAGGACAAGGTGTCAAAAAGCAATAGGGACAGATGCGCTGAACTACAATTGGCCAAGGGCACTCCTGTATGCCTTCCCACTGGTCCAACTTTTGCAGAGGGTGCTACAAAGAGTAGTGGATCAAAAAGCAGAGGTTATAGTAGTAGCATCTTTCTGGCCAAGGAGGGCTTGATTCCAAGACCTAACAAGGATGGCAGTAATGGAACCATGGCGCTTGCTGCTGAGGTAGGAGCTATTGAGCCAAGGGGTGGTGGTTCACCCTCATCCAGAGATGCTCAGCCTCACTGCTTGGAGGTTGAGCGGCAGCAGCTGATCACCATGGTGGTGGTAGAAACCATGTTGGTGTCCAGAAGGGGATCCATGAATAGCATTTATAACACTACTTGGAGAGTCTTTAGTTCCTGGTGCAGGGATAAGCCCTCAGTGGGTGAGATCTTATCCTTTTTGTAACAGGGGTTAGAGAAAGGTCTTAGCACATGCACATTGAATCGTCAGGTGGCTGTTCTTTCAGCGGTACAGGGGGCAAGGAAAGGAAAGTCACTAGTACAAGAACATCATGTTAAAAGATTCTTGAGGAGAACTTCTCTATTGAATCCACCCCAAACACACCACTTTCTGACCTGGAATCTTAACGTTTGAACCAATGGCTAACTGCAGCATGAAAGATCTTTTCATCAAAACAGCCTTCCTAGTGAGCATTACATCAGCTCGGAGGGTTTCAGAACTGCAAGCCTTATCCATTGATAAAGAACTCTATGTGTTTCATAATGACAGGGTGGTTCTTCGCCTGGACCTAGCATTCATACCTAAGGTGAATTCAGTTTTCTATAGATCAGAGGATATAGTGCTACCATCTTTTTGCCCTAACCCCAAGCATGGGAAGGAAAAAGAATGGCACTGCTTGGATGTACATAGGGCACTTGGTTTCTATCTGGACAGGACCAAACACTTGAGAACTACCAATGCCTTATTAATTTCATTTAGGAAATCCTCATTAGGAAAGAGGATTTCAACCTCCACCCTGAATAGATGGTTGAGGGGTTGCATTGTGGTGGCATACAAAGCCAAAAGGTTGGAGCCACCACAGGGCATCACGGCCCATTCTCTGAGAGGAGTGGCTACCTCTGCAGCCTACAGGGCTTTTCCTTCCTTGGAGACGATCTGTAGGGCAGCTACATGGAAGTCAGTCCATTCATTTACAAGACACTACCGAATTGATAAATTGGCCTTGGCAGAGGCGGCCTTCGGTAGAAGGGTCTTGCAACATGCCATGGAGACTGAGAAGCTGCTGGACCCACCCTGGGAGACACTGCTTTTTCACATCCGAGGAGTAAGGACTGCCCCACTCCCAGGACCACTGGAGAACAAAAGATTTGTGTTCACTTACCGTGAAGCTTCCTTCTCAGTGGTCCGGGAGTGGGGCAGTCCTCCCCACCCTTTAGGGATGGCAGCTTCAGGGGTCTTGGGGTGATAGGAGTTGAATGGGTCTAGTACTCTGTATGCTTGGTGGTACAAGTAGACATGCCAAATGAGCTGGGAACTAAGGAAATTATTTAGAACAGTGGGTTGGTTTTTTGGCAAGGTTATACTGTGAACCTACGACCTTCTGCTCCAATTAAGGGATGCAAGTTAAGAGTTAGGAACATGTTCCCCATCAGGGGAAGTGTATTTTTTTGTCTTGTACATAGTTCGAAACAGGGAGCCATGGCTTGGAGAATGGCTGGGAATCCAGGGAACAAGCCCCTCCCCTCTGGGATAAGAATTGTTAGCTGGCCCTGCCTTCAGAGAGGAGGAGCTGTAATCCCAGGAGTAAGGACTGTCCCACTCCTGGACCACTAAGAAGAAAACTTAATGGTAAGTGAAGACAAATCTTCCGATTTTTTAAAGGAATAATTAGAATCAAGATGGAAGTGCATATATTCTGCAAACACTTTCATTTTGGGGCTGTATTGGCAGTATTTTATTGAAAAGCTGCCATACAGTAAACTACTGTCTGATTTTCTTCCATGTTCAAAAATTAGTTTGAAGATTAGTACAAATGTCACTTAAAAGGAGAGTGCTGGGGTTTTTTTACGATGCGGGATGAGGATGACATTATAGTGTTTAAAAGTAGGTTTTATATTTTCTGAAGAGCATATAAGAAAGGTTTAAAAGAGATATAAATCAAAAATTAAGGAGGAGTTTGAGTAGAAGAAGGGACTTGAAAGGGCTTGAATTAATGTTCCTTTCCTGAAAAAAATGTCCTGTCCCTGTTTAATGGAGGCTTAACTAGATGTCATTTACCAGGTGATGTTATATACCTCTATGCTGTGACAAGCTTCAGGTGCCTGTTTTAGGCCTGTAGCTAACGTGGGGGGCCCCCATGGTTTTTATGGGCCCCATCCTCGGCTCCCCCATTGCTGCCCTCAGCCCAACAGCTGAGAAGGAGGTTTCTCCGTTCCCTCCAACAAGGCTGCTGGGAAGTGCCTGCCTGCCCCTTGGCACGCCAGCCGCGCCACTCTTTCGCTCCCGATCCCCCTCCCCGCGGGGGGGCTGTTGGCTGATCTCTCTGGGGAAGGCGGGGGGGCTCCTCCTCCTCCTGGGCATGCGGATATGCTGCCCAGCACCCCCCCAATTCCCTGGTCCGAGGCAGAAGTTTCTCCACTGCCCGCCAGCTCCACAGCCTGATTCGTAACCCTTTCAGCCTGCCAGCAACTGGAAGCACCTGACACTCTCGACAAAACAGTTCTGGGGGAAAGCTCGGGGAGGGCTGAGTGGGTGAGCCCCGCCATCACTGGACCTCAACAGACAATCCCCCCACCAACCCGCCAGTCTTTCCTACCTCAGATGGGGGGGAGGCTTGAACGTTTCCAGGCAGGTGGATAATTCACTGCGGCGGCTGCTACTGACGTGTTGTGGTGATGGTTGTTTTTAATTAAAGCAAATATATTTATGTTCAGATGTTTATATTATGCCTCGGTGGATACCGCTATGCCCTGGGCTGTTGCCCCCCCGGCCCCCTCCCCCCAAACTTCTTAGCTACGGGGCTGGCCTGTTTCCACACAGTAAGTCTCTTTTAAGGAGACAGGACTTTTTCTCCAGGTCTTTTGGCAACCCTGTTTGCTCTCTAATGGGCATTGCTCTAGAAAGTAAAGGAACTTGGCATTGATTGGATGACACTGAGTTTCTCAGCCAGATTTAGGTAAGAGCAATGGAGGGTTCACTTCAACTTGAAGTATAATGACATTTGGTAAGTGATGGAGTGTGTGTGTGGGGGGATCTACTGGAAAAGGATAGGACTAATTTCCCTGGAAACCTATGAAGTAAAATACATTACTTAGAAAAACTAAGAATAATATGTTAGAATTCTAGGAAAAACAGTGTTAAAAATTAGGATGAATATTTATCTTCTGTTTACATTTTAAAAATATATTGGCTGCAATTGTTTGATTTTCATACTTTTAAATAGGCCTGATTTAATTTAAGGTCAACAACTATATATTTATTACCCAGTTATTTGACATTAAAAACTGCATAGATGCGGCTTCCGGTCTGGCTCCCGCGAATGGCGGATGCATCCTCGGGTCGCTCCCGAGGGCGCCTCGCCCGTCCGCGGTGGAGGAGGGAATCCGCGTGAG
Organism: Gekko japonicus; assembly: GCF_001447785.1. NCBI lineage: Eukaryota > Metazoa > Chordata > Lepidosauria > Squamata > Gekkonidae > Gekko > Gekko japonicus. Next base: position 408,655 of record NW_015163620.1, read on the forward strand.
CGGAGACCCGAACGAGCCCCTCAGGAAGAGAGGAGCTCGGATCCGGGGCGCTTTAGGGCACAACAGGGGGAGTTGCTCTTTCGGCCGAGAGGTCGGAGATCGAGGCTCCCGCCATGCCCTGCCCCAATGGACCTTGCTGCGTGAGCGACCCCGAACGGGGTTTAGCGGAGCCACCAGACGTCACCGAGTGATAAAGCGACCATCCGCAAAAATGGAAAAAGAAAAGATCGGCTTAACTGTGAGTTGTCAAAATGCAGAGAAAAAGAACTAAAAACGTTTCCCCCCCCTCCCAGCGAAAAAGGCGAAGAGGTTAACCCTCCATTTGTATAAGCGAAAAAGAAAAGGAGGGGGGGAATGGATCGAGCGGACAGTGATGTTTTCCTTTGATGTATTTGAAACAAAGCGAGAAAAAGTTTTGTCTCTCTGGAGCACATTTTAAGAACTTTCTAAAAGTAAACAAAAAAGAAAAGATGTCGGAGCTGGGCAAAAGCGAGCGGAGAAGAAGGGAGGGACTTCCGTCTGGGCGTTTGTTTGTGCGTGAGAGCCGGCTGTTTAATGTTTGGACTGTTTATGGCTGTGAATCCGACGGGAGTTTTGTAAAACGGAAAAGTTTGAACTGTGACAGCGAAGAGTGCCTGGCAAGCGCTTATATAAGTTAACAGTTGCGAGGAGGACCCAGTAAAGAGTTTGGGAGCGGATATAAAAGCGAAAATGAAATTAATACCATTCTCAAAGCTGGGGATCTCCAGTAATGGCATGAAAGGAAGAGGATTTATAGTGCATGAACTGAGAGTGTTAACAGTAACCCGAAGGAGGATCTAACAAGCCGGAAGGAGAAGACAACAGAGGAAGCTCCTCCACATCAGTGATAGTAAAAGTACCCAGCACGCAAAGAAGCGGTTCTGAATGTGCCCAGAAGAGATTTTTTTTATTAACAGAAATTCAAAGGAACATTACTAACATACTAACAGAGAATTACACGTGACCGGACTAAGAAAAGAAGTTTGACAACACACAGAAGAAGCCCAAGAAGATTAATTGGACATTACTAACAGTTTAATTTACCAGTTTATATATCACTCAGCTTTCTCTTTCTCCCACTGTCTACCCTTCCCATTTTTTCCTTTAAGCGAAATACCTCCCCTTTTTAGGGGAGTCAATAAAATCTTTATTAAAAAAAAACAAAAAACTGCATAGATGCCCAGTTTGTACAGTCCTGACTCTATATTTGTTATGCCTTACTGTCAGGGCTAGTTTTGGGGTGGAAAGTACTGGCATGGTATTCCGGCTGCGTTCCTGCTTGACCATGCCCCCTGCTCCCAACAGCCCTCTGGTGGCCTGACTGAGCAGTCCTCAGTCGGGCCACCAGAGCAAGAAGTAAGGTAAGGTAAGGCAAGGCCTGATCAGTGGGTGGGGGTGGCTGGGGCTTGACCGGGAGTCGGGGTGGGGTGTGGGAGGGTGGGAGGGGGTGGCAGGGCCCTTTCCTGCCGGCTCCCTGCACTTAAAGAGGGTGGGGTCAGCTGTTGGGGGGGACACTCAGAGCCAAGATACATATGCAGAGCTGAAACTGGATCAGGTGGCTGGTAAAATCGATGGATAGCAGCAAAGTAGCATGTAAATGCAAGAGTTAACAAAAAGATGTGAGAGTGAAGCTAGAGTCCAGCAGTATGCCCAAGACAAACCAGCTCTACCCTGTGTACATGGGTACTTTACTCAAGCTTTATTTTAGATGCCAATTGCAAGCATGAGAATGATAGTGTCTAAGTAGCTTTTTTCTCCTACCCATCCAATATTATGGAAACTGATACCCTTCCTACTGAATGTAGCTTGTCATGCATTTTCTACAGTGAACTGTTCTAGAATCTAGGCTATAGCATTGTGGTTCTTTCTTTCTTTCTTTCTTTCTTTCTTTCTTTCTTTCTTTCTTTCTTTCTTTCTTTCTTTCTTTCTTTCTTTTCTTTCTTCATCTGCGCGTCCCCACCCCCCAATAACTAGCAATCCAAAACAGTCCAGTGGCACCTTTAAGACCAAGATTTATTCAGGTACAAGCTCTCCCTCCTCTGTGAGGGCAGACTTGCATTGTCAGGGGTGTGACCTAATATGCTAATGAGTTTCTGCTGTTGGTTGTGGCCTGTTATGCTAATGAATTCCTGGTGGGCTTTTTCTACAAAAAGAGCCTTGCTTACTGTGATGGACCGAAGGCTGTCCTGTGTCTGAAGGGGGAAAATAGCCACTCAGCTGTGCCTATAGGCATGTTGCTTCACCATCCAGTCACCTTTCAGAAGGGGATAGAATGTTGGAGGGAAGCACAGCAGCAATTGGTTGAGATCTGCCTCAGGGAGAGTGCAGTGAGAGTTGAGTTCGGCCTCAGGGAGAAGGCAGTGATAGCTCAGTTCTGGCTCACTAAAACAGCAGATAGCTTGAAGGGTAGCTCTGCCTGATAGAGTGGCAGAGTGGTTTAGCTCTACCTCTGGGTGGAAATGGAGTACCTGATTGTTAGGCCTATCTCTGGTAATGAGCAGACCTTGTACCATTTAGTCTGACTATTGGGTGGAATACTGTGTGTGAGAGAGGATCCAACCTAGTGGCTAGTCAGTAAAAGCCTGTTTGCGCCTGAAAGCATTAAGGAAAATTCAAACTGCTCTTTTTGTTGCAGTTATGTAAGCAGACAAGTGTCCCTTTTCCCCTTATAACTCTAGAACAAAACGATAAGAGACTTACTTTGAAAAATGAATGCTGGGAACTATCATGGCAATCAATCATAATAATGTTGTTGCCGTATAAAGATCTAGTAATTTCTGATCCCCCCCCCAAAAAAAAACAGTTCTCTAGTAGAGGGGGGAAAGAGGGGCTGCTGGAAGCTGAGGAAAGGAAATTGCAGGGGAAACTGCTATGCTGAATACTTTGTTGGCTCTGCTGTTGAGAGAGCTGGTATGTTAAGCCAGATCCCTTGTTAAAGTTAACAGAGTGCACTAGGGTCAGAATGCAGCAGAGCCCCTTTGAACAGCGTATGCTTGTAAGACTACAAAGTTACACAGAGTCACTCATCAGTTTAAAAAAAAAAAAGAACTGATTTATTTGGGAAATACATACCTGATAGTGCAGCGTAGAGAAAGGGACAGATTCTAATCTACCTAGCTAGTGATAGATACAGATGCAGAGAGGCATCTGCCATCCATGGTGCCAGAGAAGGGAAAATGTGTCCTCCCTCTTTGTGTGCATGCGGGAAGAGAGAGAAGGAGATGAAAGGAAGTTTCAGAGTAGCAATCTGCAAATCAAAGGGTTAAGTGACAGAAGAGTAAACAGGAAGATGCTTAGTATCTACTTATCTAGCTGTAACTCTCTGGTCACTTGCTTCTTGGAGGCTGAGGCACAGGGACATTGCATCTGGTTCTTCTACAAATGCCAATGCATTCACAGCAGCAAGAGCTACACAAAGCATCGTTTCTGTGTGGAAGGAAGCTGTATTGTAACTGTACAGGTTAATATGAGAACAATTCAAACATGCCAAATGATTTATCCTGATTTCAGAACATGATTCCAAATTAACCGTGTTAATCTATTCATGCTCAATTTAAGAATCTTGCCATGTAACCCAATTCACTGTGACCTCAATAGAGTCCACAGCATCTTTGAGCTATCACAGTTACATTGAGTCAGGTTGCTTTTAGGATCTGTTGTTGTTTTTCCATCATAGTTGAGTCTGTAATAAGCAAAAATAAGACCTTCTTTAGGACAGCTGATGGATATTCTTGGCAATATTCTTTAGGATTCAACAGGGCAAGATTAACAGTGTGAATTGGTGTTTTGATAATCCCTTCCCCAAAACCAAGGCAGTACACTAGATCCCAGAAGACAGTATGAACTTGTGAAGTTTGTTGATGTCTACTGAAATTGGGTCCTTCCTCCTAACTTCATCACTCAATTTACATTTCTTACCAAAGGGAGATGGGACATTTTTATGTATCATAAAAGCAGCTGCCTGATCAGCAGCCCCTAATGCTGTCCTGCAGGCCTCTCAGCATCATGGGAAATGTAGTTCTCTTGTGCTAAGAAGTATCACTACTGAGCAGGCTGTGGCCTTCATAGCAAAGTCTGCGCATTTCTGCCTGCCCCTGTACAGGTTTGTAATGGTAGTGGTCTATTTTTTCTTCTGAATTTAGTGCTCTGGCTGGGTTTTTAATAGTTTTCCTAACTTTTTATGTTTTTAATACTATTTTATTTTGTTTTACTTTGTAAGATTTCTCAAGCAGGTTGTCTGGAGAGGTGGCATAGAAATTTTCTAAATACATAAATCAGATGTTTTACATTATGAAAGACAGTTTGATCAATGGCCTCTAGGCTTTGACATGCATCAAGGCATCATCGGTGTGGGCCACAGCCTAGGGATAATTGAGCAAGACTAGTCCTGAACATATTAGACTGCTGTCAGAAATTATAGTAAGCCCCTGATCTGATCCCTTGTGCCACTTGATGAACCATTTTTGAAATTAGGGGGACTTTTATATGGTATGTGGAAGAGCTATTCTAAGAAAAGGTTTTTTAAAAATGTCCTGGAGTAGCTCAAAACTCTTGTGGGAAACTAATGTTTCCAGACTTCTATAGAAAATCTTGCAAAATAACAGTTGTACAGTAATTGTTTTCTCCATCTAAGAATGTTTCAGGTTCCCATACTGAAGCTAATATTGTTGGACTAGAACCATTCAGCACCTACTTCATCAGTGTATCTGCATTCACAAGATTTGGAAATGGCAATCAATTCAGTAATGTTGTTCAATTTACAACAAAGGAATCAGGTTAGATCTATTAAAATGCAGTGCTGGATGCATTTTCTTTGCTTTCATAGCGGAATTAAATTATTTTTACCTTCTCTGGATGTGATATAATGTAAAGCAATGTAATAATAATCATCTCTTTATTCAGCAAGCATTTTTATATGTGACATTGACATTTCTTATTTGGTCTTAACAGAGAGGACGTAATGGGACAAAATCCTTGCTTTCAAATTATCTGAGTTCAGATACTGGCTGTTTAAATGTACATGATGATCAGACATACAGAAGTGGATCCACTTCATCATTGATCTTCCGTGCAGTCCCACCTGGGGTCTGTATGTGAGCAGGCCTGCCATCAGAGAGGTTTACAGCTAAATGCCTCTAAGGGGTGCTTCATGCTGGAGCTAGAGTCTTAGTTCCCACCCAGGGACCACATGTTCCCACACTGCTGTGCCCCCACCTTCAGTTCCTCTTTTGCCATCAAAGGAGTAGGTTATTGGTTTGTTAGTCTCTGGAGTTTCAGATTGGTGAGGAATTATTGTTCGAAAGATTATTGGAATGATTGTTTGAAATATGGCTCAGAAGGCGCTTTTCAAGAAGTGTACCCATTGTAGGGTGAAAATTATCCAGTTGGATGAACATGATTTATGTCTGCTCTGTCTGGGTGAAGGACATAACATCCCCACTTGTAAGATGTGCCAACGGTTTATCCACAAAGCTAGAGGGAATAGATCTTCCGAATTAAAGGCAGCATTGTGGGAGAAAGCACTTAATAGCCTCACACCCTGCATCCATATCAGCTCCAGAAAAACCAGCATTGGGTTTGACACAATCAACTCTAGGTCTCAATGTGTTTGTTCAAATTTGTGCTCTCCTGGGATCCAGTGCGCATTGTCTGAGCCTCCAGCCAAGAAGGCTAAGACCAAATTGAAGAACAAAGAAAAACAAAAGACTGGGTCCCAACAATGGGCCATAATCTGAATGCCGGAGCCAATCCCAACCTAACAGGAAATGCCAAGGATGCTGTCCCCGAATCCAAGATCAGCCCCTGTGTCAATCTTAGAAGGGGAAATAGAAGGGGAACCACCAGAACAGGTTCCACATAACATCAAAACTAAACAGTTGTTGACTATTCCTTGGTCACAATCCCAACCACCTATGAGATGCCCTTCCAATCCATACATGATGGATATCTGGGGGAATGGGACAACCTTAATTGGCCTAGGGATCAGAATCTATATGTCTATTCACATCAGACTCATTCGTACCCACCTTCAGCTACAGTGTCCTGCAGGCCACCTTCTTCCATACTTCTCTCATACTGAGTAGGAGGGAAGAGACAGCCCCTGATTCTGATGGATCTGCATTGAATCTAAGCCCTGATGAGACAGTAGAGGAACTGTAAGCAGCATCCCCAATGGAGGACATTCGCATGTATAGCGAACAAATGATTTAAAGGGCACAGTCCTTAGAGATTGAGATCATCACCTTGGAACATAAGCCAAGGGACAAGATCTTAAGTCATTTGTATTCCAATTCCCCAGGTAATTTTGGAGGGGTTGGAAGATCTCACACAGGAAGTCTGGCAAAAACCAGCATCACTGCAACCTACTTCTAGGAGGGTTGAGCACTTTTACAGAATTAAAAAGGAAACTCTCAATTACCTTACAAGAAATCCTCCACTTTTGTCATTAGTAACAGAGGAGATGCAGCATAAGAGCCACCAAGCCTACCATTCTGTGCCAACTGACAGAGAGGGATGGAAACTAGACATCTTGGGATAACAATTATGCTCCTCATTTGCACTGGGATTTAAGATCGCCAATTACGAAACTGTTATGGCTGGCTACCAATTATTCCTATGGTAATGAATGCTATCCTTGGAACTACTGCCAGAAGAGAAGAGGCCCCTTGCCAAGGTGTTACAAGCCAAGGCCATCAAGCTGTCAAAACAGTAGATAAATGCTGGCAAACATTCTGCGGATGTTGCAACTATGGCAAGTGCTATAGTCCTCAGCTGTCACACCTGGTTAAGGTCCACAGCACTATCAGCAGAGTCCAAACAAAAAGTAGAGGACTTCCCTTTTGAAGGTTCCACTTTGTTTTCCATTAAGACGGACAAGGCACTGTCCCTAATAAAGAAAAATAAATGAACAGCAAAGTCCTTAGGGGTGTCTCAACCTTCCATGACCCAGTACAAGCAGAGACCCTTTACACAGCAGCTCTGGCACACGTATCAGAGGGATTACCAATATTCCAACCCAGTAGCCTGTGTCTAAGTCATTTGTGCCACAGCAAAGCTAACAGAAATGCAAGGCTTCCAGCCAACCTAGGCTGATGACCGAATTACCTCTGCCCAGAGAGGTCCCACAATCACAGAAACCATTTTTCTGACTAGGACGGGTCCATACGTCTGTCAAATTCCGCAACAGACTGGCACAGTTTTATGCTGCCTGGGAACCCATCACCTCTAATGAGTGGGTATTAGCTATAGTTAGTCTAGCTTATAGACTAGAGTTCAAGGAAGTACCCCATGTTCTCCCATTTTGGGAGTATCTAAGCAGGTAGTACCTGGCCTATTGCAGGCACTAAGTGCTTTGATTGAAAAGTGTGCCATTGAGGAGCTGTCAGAGCCTCTGGCAACAGAGGGGTTTTTCTCCAGAATGTTTCTGGTTGGTAAAAAAGATGGAAGAACAGGGGCTATCATAGATTTGAGAGAACTGAATGTTTCTTTATTGTTTCCAAATTTTGCATGGCATCTATTCCCTTGATTTTGAAATTATTAAAATTAAACTGTTGGTTCATTGTTTTTGATTTAAAGGATGCTTATTTTCATATTTCTGTTCCTCAGCAATACCACAAATGCTTCTCATGTGGGAGGCATGTGTTTCAATACGCAGCACCCAGGGTCATGGCACCCAGGGTATTCTATAAATGTTTGTCCCCAGTAGTAGCCTATATACAGCTACAAGGTTGCTATATTTTTCCCTGTTTGGATGAGTGGCTAGTGGTTGCTGACTCCAAAGACCAGGTAATGAGACATTGTTCTTTAGTTTTGGAGACTTACCAAAGACTAGGGCTTCTGGTCAATTGGGAAAAATCTCAGTCCTGTCTCAAAGGGTCCAATTTATAGGAGCTATGTTGAATTCGATAGAGCTTATGAAGCCCTTGCCCCCTTTAGGGATCCTTTCTGTGAAAGTCTGTTTCTTGGTGGTGGTCACATCAGCCAGAAGGGAAAGCAAACTTGCAGCCCTACAGGTGGAACCCCCATTTTAAAAAATCTTTCCTGAGACGGTAGTACTTCGACACAGTCTCAGGTTCTTCCCTGAAGTGGTCTCCAAGTTCCATTTATCTCAAGAGATTATTTTACCAGTATTTTTCCCCATGCCAAGTTTGGAGAATTTATTTTATTTATTTTAATTTATTTTTGAGATTTTTAATCTGCCCTCCCCAAAGCGGGCTCAGGGTGGATCACAAAAGCCAAGTCCAAAATTCATTATAATAAAATCGCATTAAAAACAGTTAAAACACTAGCAATAAAATTCATATTGGTAGCAAGAATTTCATATCTGTTAGAGCCACAGGTGGAATCAGAGGACCCTTTCAGCAGATTGGGAGCCAGATTGAGAGCAGGGAGGCCAACTTTAATGGACGCCTGCGCCTCAACCAAAGGATAAACATTTCCCGCATTCCTTAGATGTTAGAAGGGCACTGTTGTTTTACCTTAGAAGCACCAAGGAGTTTCGTAAGGATAAAACATTATTTGTATGTTTTGTGGGACTTAATAAAGGGAAGAAGGTTTCTTCTCAGACACTGCCCAGATGGATTGCCTCTACCATAAGACAATGTTATAAATGAGCAGACATTCCATGTTCCCTAGTTTAATGCACGTTCTACTAGAGCTGTAGCTTCCTCTGCAGCCGTCTCCAATGGTATGCCTTTGATAGAGATTTGCCAAGCTGCTATTTAGTCGTCTACAGACACCATCATATGCCACTATGCCTTGGATCTGCAAGTGAGACAAGAGGCCCAAGTGGGGGAAGGCCGTACTTCAGTCTATGTTTAAGTGAGGTGAGCATGCCCCACCCCCTGTGGAACAGCTTGCTAGAATCCCTATGTGGGACTGCACAGAAGATGGATGATGAAAACAGGGTAGCACTTATGTGTAACTGGTGTTCATCGAGTGTCTTCTATGCAGGCACACATACCCCCCATCCTGCCCCACTGTATGTTCTTGCTTCGGTGGTGCTAGAGGTACTGAGGGTGAGGGCACTATGACTTGGGAGCACATGGTCCCTGGGTGGGAATTAAGATTCTAACTCCAGCACGCATTGCCCCCTGGAGGCTTTTAGCTGTAAACCTCACCGATGGCAGGCCTGCTTATGTGCAGTCCCCAGGTGTGCCTGCACAGAAGATACTCAATAAACAGCAGTTACACGTAAGTGCAACCCTGTTTTCCTTGATGACTTGAATTTATTTCCAACAGTGGGAAATACAACTCACCCCTGTGCTCTATTGCAATGCTAGAGGAGACTTTGGTGCCATGTTTCTGTGCCTGAAAGCAAGATTCCCTGAGGTGGGGCAGCAGCTGGGATTGGTTCTATCACTATAACTTCAGCATAATGATACTTTGGAAGAATATAGGAAGCTAAGGTTAAAACAGCTAATAAAGCTTTTAAAAGGAAAACAGAACTTTTTCTTTTGCTTCACTTCCCTGGTTTAGGACATTTTTTAAACTGTTGCAATGTAAGGCTCTGCTTTTGCAGCAATATACAATAAAGCTGACTCTCTGTCTTAAATGCTTTATAGCACCAGAACTTGGTGAATCGAAGGCTCCTTTACTTGACAGTAGATTCCAAAGTATAGTCTCATGTATCTAGAGACATTCTTACTACACTCACACTGCTAAATCCCATTTTGCACAAAATTTATCAAAGCTTCTAATTGATTTGAGGAGGACATTGTTGCAAGCAAGTTTGGAATTGCTGAATGCAAACCCAAGGACTTAACAACATTACTCATGAGCTCTTGTGGTGTTAGTAGCAAAGGTTGGAATGTTCACTCTTGAAACATTATTGTATTCATCCTGAAATATACTTTAATGCAGTTGCCCTTTTAGTTTTGTAGGAATGTTAACCTCTGTTGCATGCTTTTCTTTGAAGCTCCAGATACTGTCCAGAATATCCAGTGTACTGCAACCAGTTGGCAGTCAGTCTTAGCCTACTGGGACCCTCCTTTGAAGACAAATGGGATTATTACCCATTACATCATAACGTTTGGAAGGAATTCAACAATCTTGTCTTCTGATAATGAAACAGTGCATACTTTCAGAGACTTGTTATCAAATACCTCTTACCAGTTTCAAATAAAGGCTGCAACAGCTGCGGGAGAAGGAAAAGAACAACTATGCAATACAAGCACATTTCCTGAAACAGGTAATAATAATTCTTGGAATTAAAATGCATTTGCTGAGTTTAATCATTTTTCTCCCCTATTCATGTTTACTTTGCAACCTAGTCCTTGTATTTTTATTAAGTATTGAGAAAATATTATATGAATGCCTAAACTGAGAACTCCGATGTTATTATCAGTGGTAAGGAGAAGGCCATGTAATGAAGATAACTTACATTTCTGCTGTGTAATTCTGAGTTCCAATTTTATTGAAATTTACTAGGAAATTAGAATTCTGTAGAAATCACTGGGACATACCTCAAAGTAAACATGTTCAGGAGGTATCCAGAAGTATTTGTTGCAAGAAAATGGTTAGGATTAGGTTAATGTTTCTTAGCTGTGTTTACATGAATTGTTTTCCGTTGAGCAGTAGCTGCTTGAAACTGGAGACTCATGGTTAGGAATGGAAACAGTTTTATCGTTGTTCTCAGCTACTTATTTACGGTGGTCTATGTTAGTCACAGACACATAGCTATCACTGAGTCAGTGCCAAAGCATTTATTTTTGACACCAAGTAGAATCAAATTAGGTGCACTGACTCATTTCAAAGACTCTGAACCACAGGTTTTGAATGATTACTTGATTGTTGGGTTTATCACAATTGAATTCAGCTTCTCATGAAAAGAAAGATTTATTAGTTGCAATAGTGAAGCACTTATAACAGGGGTCCCCAACCTTTTGGATCCTGTGGTCTCCTTTGGAATTCTGACAAAAGGGTGGTGGGAACAATCACAAAATGGCTGCCATAAGAGCTGAAGTCAACCATGAAATGTCAGTGAGTGAGATTATGCATAACTCAAGTAGCAATTCTTCAACATTTCAGACAGAAGTTCTGCTTAATAGGATACCTTTTAAATAGAATATATTCTTTTAAAATATTTTCCTGCATACACAGCTTACTTTCAGTCATGCAGTGAAGATCTGCCGCTGAAGGTTTTTTTTTAATCTGCATAGCCAATCAAATCTCCAATAGCCAATTAGAAGCTATGCTGGGCAAAAGGCACCTTGCCCTCTTTCTAAAAACACTTGGCAGGCACCAGGAAAGGTGTTGGAAGGCACCATGGCACCCACAGGCACAAGGGTGATCTTGCAACCAATAAAGAAGAAATGTACAAAACATTTCTGCATTAAATGTGTTCCCCTTTTAGAACTATAGCCCTTACTGGAAGTGCATAGCCACAAACAGGTGAGTAAAAAGGACATAGATATAAGAACTTTCTAGATTCTTGAACTACAAGAATGCATGAACTTTGTTAAGGTTAGCAATTTGGTCATTCCTATTCAGTCTCAGCCATTGGGAGTGAATGGGGTATACTGCAACCTCCAATAAGTGCTGTGAAACACATTGCCCAAAGGATGCCCCCTATGGGCTATAACAATGCAGTGGACAGGACATACTGTTACTGTAGAAGGGGAGCTTACAAGTATGGGCTAAGCTGTGCCTCTTGTTTAAAATAATTCTGAAAACTATCGCTATTATTAACCCAGGACTCCCCCTAAAGTAGCTGGTTTGTAGCATGGAGGTGCTCCTGGACCCGAGCCTCCTACTAGATAAACAGCTATTAGTGGTGGCCAGGGGTGCCTTTCAACAGCCTTAGCTGGTGAGCCAGCTGCAGCCCTTCCTGGGCAGAAAAATCTTGCCACTGTGGTGCATGCCCTGAAACATTTAGATTAGAATATTACAATGTGTTCTATGTGGGGCTGCTCTTGAAAACCATCTAGAAGGTAGAGCAGATACAGAATGCTGCAGCCAGAGTGCTGACAGGGTCATAGGGTAGGTAGGTCATAAGGACTATAGAATTCCAGGCTTGTTCCACCTCCACTGGCTTCCAATTTACTTCTGGGCTCAGTTCAATGTGCTGGTATGGACATTTAAAGCCCTGTACAGCCTGGGACCAGCATACCTTAAAGACCGCCTTCTCCCATATGAAACTACATGCTCACTCCAGTCATCCTCAGAGGCACTGCTTCACTTGCCAGCACTGAGGCAAGATAGGTGGCAACCCAAGAAAGGGTCAAAACTTTGGAACTCCCCCCTCAGGGAGATTCATCTGTCTCTCTCTTTCAGTGTCTTTTGCCAGTAAGTGAAGATTTTCGTTTCATATGGAATACCCCCAGTAACATTTTTTTGGCTTTCCTTCTAGTGTTGTTTGTGTATTTTTAATTGAATTTTACATTTTAACTGTATTTTTAATCATTTAATGTTTTAATGTTTTTTATGTTTGCCACCTTGTGGACCCTGTTTGGGTGGAAAGGCAGCATAAAATGCTTTTAAAAAACAAATAATAAAATATAATTAAGGCAGACTAAAACTTACACTTTTTCTATGAAGAACTTTTCTAAAGAATTTTCAAGAAATAATATATGAATTATAGTTACATTCTTGTTGTAAGAGGAGAATGTTATCTGGATAGATGAATCTATACTCAGTCTGAAAGTGTTTTATGAATGTGAACTTCATTAACTTAAAAATCAGTATAACAGTGATCTTTGAGTCATGATAGCGGAGTCACATTTTTAAATTCAGATACCTGCAGGATTACACCAGGAACCAGTGAAACTAACAAAAATCTATGCTTAAAAAGAGATGAGGGATTCTGGTCATTCTGGAAGAATGTGTAGCTGATTGCTTGCATCATAGTTATTTCTATCCTATTTGCATCTGTAACCTAATATATATCTGTCTTGAAGTTGTCTAGTCTGACATACATAGATTATCAAAGATGTAATACCACCAAAGGTCAGTATTAGTTCACTTTGATATCACGCCTTTAAACAAACTTCAAATTAGTTTATGATTACAATAAATTAAAAGTAAATATAATGTACATGAGGTACAGGAGATATAAACTTTATAAAGATGATGTCAGATGCTGAATGGCAATAGCATGCCTTAGTGGATTAGGTGTGATATGCAGAGGGGTAGTAGGCATGGAGATATCAGCATTAGCAACCTAGGTCTCAATTTGGTCCAGGAGGATTCAGTTCAGGAAGATGAAAAGAATAAATGGAAATAAGTCTAAAGAAGTGAGCAGTGACTCACAAAAGTTCATACCCTACCACAAATTTTGTTAGTCTTTAAGGTGCTACTGAACTCTTACTCTTTCTACTGTTATTAGAAACCACAGCATTAAAAAAACAGTGGGGGGTCATTTTAACCTTCCAGGACATTCAGTTGCTGACCTAAGAATAGCAGTTCTCTTACAAAGGAATTTCAAAGGGAGATTAGAAAGAGATTGCTGAATTGCAGCTGATAATGAAGCTCAAGACAATGCATCCTCCTGGACTGAATTGAGACCTAGGTTTCTTCTCTCATTACCAATGCTAACTGTTATCATTTGGCGTCTGAAATCACTTCACTCTTCAAGATAACAAGAACAGATGGACTCACATTCTAGTTGTATTTGAAGAAGTGAGCAGGGACTCATGAAAGCTCATGCATGAAAGCTCATGCCTATTGTTAGTCGTTAAGATGCTACTGGACTCTTGCTCCCTTCCATTAATAAAGATTACAAGCTGTGCTGTTAGATTTCTCTCCCCCCATTTGCTAGAACTGGAATGGGAGATCTATACAATTGAAATAATATGTTGATTTCACACTGAGCAAAATTCACTCAGTGCTAGTGATGATAATGAGACAGTTAAAAAGCAAAGGGGGGTTAATGTGAAGCAAGGCAGCCAGTGAGATGGGAGGGGAGAAGGGGAGATGATGTGTTGAACTGGAGTATATGGAACCACAAATGCATTGAACAATGGAATTCAATCCAAGTGTTGTAATTCCTAATCAGGGTCTTTTTGAAAGAAAATAAAATCCAAGATAAGCACAGAGAAATCTAATCTAAAAAAACCAACTTTTCAGAATAAGCCAAAATAGTTTATTTATTTTATTATTATTTTTTAATTTATCCTTCGGCTTGATATACCGCCCTAACCCCCGTAGGGGTCTCTGGGCGGTTTACAGTTCTTGGGTGCTAATCACCTATATCGACCCTAACTACGGCCACACATTGGTACAGGGGGGGGGGAATTCCCTACCGACACCCTGGTGAAAGCATTCCTCGGCTCGGCTCCTTCTGGCTGCACGATGTCTGGTGCTCAAGCAGATGGGGGGTGGGGGGGTAGGGAATGCTGGCGACGTCGTCCTCGGCCCGACCATGTCCTTTCCGGCTCCGCGCGCCTCTGGATGATGTTGCTCAGCCTCCGTCGACGGCAGCCGCCTTGTTCTTTCACTGCTGGCCACCAGGGATCAGCCAGGCTCTGCTCGCCGCCGCTTGCCACCTCTCAGCGTTGCGCCGCCTCCTCCAATCGCCACCGCCATTGCTCCGCTGCCGCCGCTGTTCTCGCCGTTGCTATCGCCGCCATTGCTGCCAGTGCCGCTGCTTCTCCACACACCTCCATAGACGGAGGAGGGTGCCCCCCACCCTACTAAGGGTGGGTACCCATTTATCTACTCGCCGATAGTTACTTGGCTTTCGAACCGCTGGGTGGGCGGGAGCTAGGACTAAGGGTCGAAAGCTCACCTCGACCACGGTGGGACTCGAACAGGTGCTCGAGGAGATGTTAAATGCAGGTGTTATACTCCCTGCGCCACCGCTCCTTTTAATTCCTTTATCCCAGGTGCATCTCTTTCCCGTCCCCCGTCCCCTTTTTAACGTGTGTGTGTTTGATCAGGTCTCAAAGTAAACAGCAGAGCAGGGCAATCTTAATGTAAATTGTGCTTGTCAGAAAAATCCCCCCCCCCTCTCTCTCTCTCTCTCTGAAGAAGAAGTGTGTATGCACACAAAAGCTTATACCGGGAATAAAACTTTGTTGGTCTTAAAGGTGTCATGGGACTTCATCTCTCTCTCTCTCTCCCCTCTCCCTCCCTTCCTTCCTCCCCAGAGGAGGAGGGGAAGGGAGGCTTGCCTTTCTTTCTCTCCCCTACAAAGCAGGAGAGAGCTGGGCAAAAGCAAGCTGTGATGCAGGAAGCAGGAGAGAGCCACTGCTCATTCGCCAGACATGAGCCCTACAGAGGCCAGTTCCAGCCTGTGGGCCACATGTTTTTTTATTATTGTATAATACTTTTTATTAGGTTTTTATGTCTAAATACATATTAAAAGCTAACAACAAAGCTTCAAAAAGATTTGTAACAATAGTAAAAACAAGTAAGCAACAGTTTCCCCCCATTCTCCCTCCTCTTCTCCCTCCTCTGTCCCTAGCTGACTCTGGTTTCTACTGAGAAGTGGCTAAGCTACAATCGATCCATGCTCAAGATCTTAAGGGAACAGATCTTTAATAAATACATATGAAGCCTCATAAAACACAAATAATTTGCAGCAATCAGAAGACAGATCACTAGAAGCAGAACACTAGGCAAAACAACTGAAATGCTATGCTAGCTAATTCTGTACTTACATCTGTGCCTTGATGCAGAACCGCAATCCAGATTGGCAGTTTTATCAATTCTCCAGCAGCCTGGGAGGATATTTGTTTTGTTGTTGTTCAGTCGCACAGTCAAGTCCGACTTTTCGCAACCCCATGGACCAGATCACACCAGGCCTTCCGGTCTTCTGCCCAATCAAATTTGGGATGGGCAGGCTCAAAGTTTTCCTCCAAGCTTGCACAAAGCCAAATCTCTTCAGAAAGTTTGGATAAGGATTTAGCAGTGCAGGACAAGAAATTAATACGTAACCATCTTCACTCTCTTTTGACAGTTGAGCCAAATGGCTGAATATGGGAATATGAGTCTCAACGTCTGTTCTGCTCCCAGCCCATCTGTAACCTTAAACTTGTATCCTTCCCCTCCTGGATGGACTTTAGGATTTTTAATTGCCCCTTTCCAATTCCTTGGAGCCCCAAATCACACTAAAACAACTCAAATGTAAGGAAGATACCTTCCATCCACTGCCTCAAATTCCATGCCCATGGAGCTGTTGGTGAATGTTTACAATGAGTTTTAAAATTATCGTGAGAGGGATTGGCATGATGTGGTCCATTGCTTTAAAATTATCAAACCTAGGCATTCACCACCCTTACCTGGATAGTCCAGGCAAGCCCGATCTCGTCAGATTTCAAAAGCTAAGCAGGGCTGACCCTGGCAGGTATTTGGATGGGATACCTCCAAAGAATACCAGGGTTGGGAGGCAGAGGCAAACTATCAAGCCACTTTACTCTGAATGTCCTTCATGCCCCAGTAGGAGTTGCCAGAGGTCACCATGACTTCCAGGCACAGGCACAAACACAAACAGAATTTTTTTAAAAAAACTAGGCAGTCACACAAACATAATAAAGGATCTATGACTAAGTGTTGAGGGAACACTACAAGGTTCTAAAGAATATTGACATTTGGATAAAATGAAGACAAGAATAGAGTTTATAAAAAAAAACTCACAGGGGGAATCCCATCTCCGCCTCCACACTTTCTCATCAGGACTCTTGTGGCTTTGGGTTCCCCTGCAACTGCCAGGCCCACCACCTCCTCCCTGCTCTCACCAATTTGCTGAGGCTTCCTTCCTCCCTTCTCACTCTTGGCAGCTTGCCTGCAGCTGCTCCAGTGGGCTCACCAAGGCTTCCTTCCCCCTGGTCCCTGCAACATTGTCTGGGAGCCGCTCAAGTGTAGGCCTGCGATACTTGTGGGGAGGATTCCCTCCCCCCCAGTACAACTCATGGGCTTTGCCATGCTGCGCAGCCACCATTGCTGGTTGCAGTGGGGCTCTCAGGCTATGCAGCTGCCGCTCGGCCCAGTGCAACTCATGGGTTGTTGGTGATGGCGTGCTGCTCCCCTGTGCCACCAATGAATATTGAAGCAGAGAATGCTACTTTACTCCCCCCATATAGTTTTTTTAAAGATTTAAGATTTTTCTGCAAACCTGAGGATTGCCCCAAGTTTGAGAAACCTGTTTAGCCTCCACATGTCCGTGATCCACAGATTTAGCTATCTGCAGATGGGAGGCACAGGTGGCTAATAGTACATAGATTATGTTGTTGTTGTTCAGTCGCACAGTCGAGTCCGACTCTTCGCGACCCCATGGACCAGCTCCCGCCAGGCCCTCCTGTCTTCTGCCGTCCTCTGAAGTTGGCTCAATTTCATGTTCATTGCATTGATGACACTGTCTAACCATCTCATCCTTTGCCGTCCCCGTCAATCTTTCCCAGCATCAGGGTCTTCTCCAGTGAGTGCTCCCTTCTCATTTGGTGGCCAAAGTATTTGAGCTTCAGTTTCATTATCTGGCCTTCCAGGGAACAGTCAAGGTTGATTTCTTTTAGGATTGACTGATTTGATCTTCTTGCAGTCCAAGGGACTCTCAAGAGTCTTCTCCAGCACCATAGTTCAAAAGAATCTATTCTTTGGTGCTCAGCCTTCCTTATAGTCCAACTCTCGCAGCCATACATGACTACTGGGAATACCATTGCTTTGACCATGCAGACTTTTGTTGGCAGGGTGATGTCTCTACTTTTTATCATGCTGTTTAGGTTCGCCATCGCTTTCCTCCCAACGAGCAGGTGTCTTTTAATTTCATGGCTGCTGTCACAGTCTGCGGTGATCGGGGATCCCAGGAACGTGAAGTCTGTCACTACTTCCATGACTTCCCCTTCTATTTGCCAAAGAGTGATGGGGCCGGATGCCATGATCTTAGTTTAGACTTCATTTTGCTTTCAGCCCACTTTTGCTTTTTGAGATTGTATCCCAGTACTGCCTTTTGCACTCTCTTGTTGACTATAAAGGCCACACCATTTTTTCTACGAGATTCCTGGCCACAGTAGTAGATATAATGGTCTTCTGAGTTAAATTCGCCCATTCCTGTCCACTTTAGTTCACTGATTCCTAGGATATCGATGTTCAGTCTTGCCATCTCATTTTTGACCACGTCAGGCTTACCTTGATTCATAGATCTTACATTCCAGGTTCCTATGTAGTATTGTTCTTTGCAGCATTGGACTTTCCTTTCACCATCAGACACATCCACAACTGAGGGTCCTTTCGGCTTTGGCCCAGCCGCTTCACTCTTTCTGGGGTTACTTGTACTTGCCCTCTGCTCTTCCTCAGTAGCATATTGGACACCTTCCGACCTGAGGGGCTCATCTTCCGGCGTCATATCTTTTAGCCTTTTGATACTGTCCGTGGGGTTTTCTTGGCAAAGATACTGGAGTGGGTTGCCATTACCTTCTCCAGGGGATCACACTTGGTCTGAGTTCTCTGCTGTGGCCTTTCCATCCTGGGTGGCCCTTCACGGCATAGCCCACAGCTTCATCGAACCACGCAAGCCCCCTCGCCACGACAAGGCAGTGATCCATGAGGGGGACATAGATTATAGAGATTCATAAAATATCTGAGTTGGATAATTAGCAAATCTCAATTATCCAAAACAATGTGTGTGTGTAAAATGCTGTCAAGTTGCAGCCAATTTATGGCAACCCCAGCATGGGGCTTTCAAAGTAAATGATTAGCAGAGATGGTTTGCCATTGCCTTCCTCTGCAGAGTCTTCCTTGGTGGTCTCCCTTCCAAGTTCCAACCCTGCTTAGCTTCTGAGATCTGACAGGATTAGGCTATACCATGCTGCCTTTTGGTGTAGTGGTTAAGTGCACGGACTCTAATCTGGGAGAAATGGGTTTGATTCCGCACTCCTCCACTTGCACCTGGCTGGATGACGTTGGGCAAGACATAGTTCTGATAAGGGCTGTTCTTGAAAAAGAGCAGTTTCTGTCAAGAGCTCTCTCAGTCCCACCCACCTCACAGGGTGTCTGTTGTGGGGAGAGGGAGGGAAAGAAGTTTGTAAGCCGCTCTGAGACACCTTTGGGTTGTGAAGGGCGGTGTATAAATCCAATCCCCCCCCCTCCTCCTCCTCCTCCTCCTCCTTCTTCTGCCTTCCCCCCCCAAAAAAATATTAACCACTGCTTATCACTGGATAGCCCAGGCTAGCCTGATTTCATCAGATTTCAGCTGCTAAGCAGAGTTGGCCCTGGCTAATATTTGGATAGGAGACCACCAGAGAATACCAGGGTCATGACATGGAAGCAGGCAATGGCAAATGACCTCTGAATGTCTCTTGCCTTGAAACCCCCACAAGGTCACCATAAGTCAGCTGTGACTTGACAGCACTTTCCACCACCACCATTACTGCTCAGTACCAGAACCTTAACAAAGTGTCAGTTATTCCAGGCACCCAAATGCTATGCGAGTAATTCTGTTCATGAGAGAAGGTAGGCAGCCAAAACGACAGAGGGGGAGAGAGCTTGCGAGATGGTCCAAGTGGGGGCTCACACACCAAGGCAGGGCTCCACACATCTGGGTAGCAAATAATCCCCAAACAGAAAGTTAAAGGTCATATACCATCATCATCAGATGGGAGCCTAAGCAGCTCCACAACCCTGGGTGGTCTGTATTCAGTAAAACTATACCCCTTGGGGAAATTTATAGTTTTACAAGCAGCAGAGTATAAAAAAGAAATATATGATTTTCTTTCCTGGCTTAGAAAGACAGGAGGGAAAAGCTCAGGTAAGTACCCTGACTGCTCTTTGTGGGTGTGGGGGGGGGGAGTACAGGGTCCTGAGGATATTCCATATTAAGTATGATAAGGACAGTTCCAAGTGGGGAGGTGTGTGTGTTTGGAGACCAGGTTCAGTCTAAGAAGAGAGGTGAGGTTGATGGGCATTCAAACTACACAAATAATCCAAAGTGGAACAGAGGCTTTTCTTGTGCAAATATGGACTTGGAGCCAGTGTTTAGGTGATGGAAATACTTTTAGTGACAAGTTCTGCTAGGGCTAAAGGCACGCTGATTAATTAATGAGGGTTGTTGATTAATGGACTGAATGTACAGTGTTGGACATGGTGATGCTTCTTTCAGGTAACTCCCCAAATCACCTGTTCTACTCCAGTTATTATAGCTGAATAAGGTACAGTTTTCCTTCTGCTGCTTTTGTTTCTGTAATGACCAGAGGTCTGTATAGTAGCTTGATGCAAAAGCATAAAGGGAACTGGTCCCAGCACCAAGGAGTATATGAACAAATTGTAGGTAGTTTGGCAACATCCCTATTGACTAATAAAATACTCAGGAAATGCTTAATAGTATGTGAGACTCAGTCAGCATAGGGACATTTGTATGTGAGTGCTTCCTCACTCACTTGAGCAGAGCAGACATCCACAGAGGAATGTGCAAGCAGATGCATTTTCTTCTTGACAATAAATGTGGAATGTTCTTGAAGGTGAGAGAACTTTGAGAGAACAGAGTTCCTGCATCCATAAGAAATGCATGAGCTCTTGCTTCCGTAAGATTGTAAGCTGCCTTAACCAATTTTGGAGCAATGGCAGCATATACATATTTTATAAATGCATTGTTCATAGAAATTTGACTGGGCAGATATTTCAAGAGAGCATCTGAGAACCTGGGATTTCAAAGGTGAAGAAAAAGTCTTGCAGTTGGCATTAAAAGACGGTGTATTTAATTTCAAAACTGTACTAAATATTATGTTCTCCCTGCCAAGGTAGCAACAACAATAATACCCTTTCTAACAGGTCACAGAAAAGTTCTACATTGTATTATACATTACTAAGCCTGTTTTTTAACTTATTTTCCTTGATATATTGGCAATTATTCTTATGTCAGTAATGAAGGGAAGTATCTATTATTTATGCTTATGTATTTCATCATCAAAATATGAAGCATTTATTAATAAAGAGATAATTAAATGGAGCAGGATTAATCTTGCTGATAAATATTTAATTCACGTACAGCCTCATTCATTCAGTGTAATTTTTGTTTTCAACAAGCACAGATTGCTTCTGATTGTAAAATGAGGTACATGATATTAAAAAATTGTTTTTATTTGTTTAGTTCCTAGTGCCCCCAGAGATATTGCATTTGCAAATGTACAGTCAACCAGTGTGACCTTGAGATGGAGAAAGCCAGTTACTATCTTTGGCTACTTTCTAAACTACAAGATTACTTCACAGTTGCGATCTATCCATTGCAGTAACTGGGAAGCTGCTGAATGTATTAAACATGAGAAGGACCAATATTCATATCATAGTGGCACTTTTACAGAGGAAACAGTGCATGATCTTAAAAAATTCAGATGGTACAGATTCAGAGTTTCTGCTAGCACAAATGCAGGTTATGGCAGCCCTTCATCTTGGATTTCTACACAAACTCTACCTGGCTGTAAGTAAGAATAATTATTATCCTTCTGAGTTTTATGTTGACATAAAATCGTTCAAGGTGAGGAGCAAATAACACACATGAACTTGGTCATACAATTATCTTGTGCCTATCAAAAGGACATCCTGATGTATCCAGAGTTTAAATGTTCAGAATAGTATGATAGCCATGAAAGAGGAAGAGTGTTTTAAAACAGTACTGTTACACTGCATGTTAGCTGTTTGTTTCTGTTTCCTGTGACTATTTCAGTTTCCACAAAAAGAGACCCTAGCCAAAGAAAATAGAAAATCATGTTAATAATGTACAAAACAAGCTGCTGATACTAACGGGGCATTTCCTCATATATTGGTGTAAAATATGGTCTAAAGTTTTTTTTTAAGATGAACCTTTCGAAGCAAAAAATATATAATCTCTTTTCGGTTCCTTAAATTGACATAACTGGTGGATTTAAAACTTTTAAAAACAGACTTAATGTTCTTGATTTGTGTAGGAAACTGTACTGATAATCAGCAGTTCTGGGAAAGATTTCTCCCTTGGCCGATCCTAGCAGCTGCTTGTTGTGCTAATTTTGAAAAAAACAGCTGCTGAATCTAGAGTTTTTTCATATTGTGGAAAATGTTTAATATAAACAAGTGGAAATGTTCATGTTTCCCTTTATGGAAGACTGCAGTAATTTAAAGACTTAGTGGTTCTGCCTTCCAAGTTTTCAGTGGAAGAGTCATCTAGGAATATCAAGATAATATTCACTCCAAAAATTATTCTTAGAATTTCCATGTTGTTACCCACTGTTGTTTAATCTGGGGATTTAAGAAAGAGGTTTTAAAATATACAAGCACTGACAACACATCTCTTAAGAAGCCACCACCACAAATTTCTAGACTGCCTCTGAGTACTGAGAGAGATATGGGTTATCATCTGAAAGAAAAAATCAGAGGAAAATGTAGGTGTTTGTATAGAACTGACTCCTTTCCATTTTAAAAACAGTAGTTCTGTGAAGAGTCATGATAATGAACTTTTAAAAACCTTTCACTGTCGTACCTACAGTTACACCAATATTACCTTTTGAACAGTGCAATCCTAAACAGAATTACACAAAGTCCATTTAAGAAGTTTTGGAGAATGCCCTGGAATTGTGTCACCAATGCTGTTTCTGCTTCCACGTTTAGATAGAGAACCAAGCCTTATGTTTTATAGACTGTTCTCTTAGGGACTGTCTTTCTGTCTCATAAAATAGTTTGATGGCCCTGTTATTGCACTGCTGATAAATTATACAACCACTTTGCTGTGAGATCTGTTTTCTAGTGAATATAACTCTATATAGTTACTTTAATCTTAAAGCATAAGTTTGTTTCACAGCAGATGAAGACATTTTAATTACAGTTTGTAATCTAGGGTATAAACTGTTCATCCATTGTTTAGGAGTCCAGTCCTAATTTGCACATTGCTACCTACAACACTAGGAAAGTAAAACAGAAGCTTCATTGGTAAGTTTTTTCCTGGCATGCAGATTCAGTGATGCAAAACTTTACATGCTGAATTTCTGCTTACCAGATTGTTGTGATGCTTTGCATCCCAGATCTGAACCTAAGTTTCCTTACATAGCAGTATAAACAGATCCCCTGTGAAAGATTAACCTTGTATAAATGACAGTATAGGCAAAATGAACATGCAGGAAGTGGGAAGAGTGTCAGGTTCATGCCTTCTGTCCCTGCTCTTACCTTGAAGGGTTCATCCAAAACTGTACATAGGCAAAAAAAATGTGAGGTATAGATAATACAGAGAGAATGTATGACTCTACAACTTGTATGCATCTAGCCTTTTTTCAGAAGGTAGGCTAAACATGCGAAGGGGGTCCACAAGCTCCCACTCTCCCCATTTTACAAATTTATTCTACCTGCAGTGTCATCTGCACAGGACTGTTGCCCATCCTTCAAGTTGTGGATAGGCTGCATAGTTGTGCCTATACAACATTACATTTAAAAGTCACAATAAATTTAGCTTCTTCCTCGCTGTCTCCTTATTGTTCCTGCATAAATATGTTATCTGTACAATGAGGGACAAAATGCATCAAAACAAAATAAGAACTACAGCACAGGAGCTGAAGTCTAAGAATCCAAAATTATCTCTGTTGCTATCTGATCTACCTATACTTGCCCCAGGGTATTTTGAAAAAAATCTGCGAATTGTCCCTGTTAGGCACTGGTGTGATCAGTGAATTTCCACTGAAACCAACCTGTGAGAAATGACTAACCTTGACTTTATTTATTTATTTAATTTATATCCCACCCTCCCTGCCTCGGCTTTAACTGCTTCCCTTCCCTCTATATGCCTTATGGTCTAAAGTTTCACCAGGTAACATTTCCTGTAGACTTGCTTCTGGTGGATTAAAGGGAAGAGGGAACAATACTGGATCACCATTAGTAAACTCATAATTTCTTATAGAAGTTTCCATAATGAAACAAAGTTTACTTTACTTCACCTCGGTCATTTTCATCTCTTAAATGTTGGAGGCAATTCTCTCCCTCCCCCCCCCCCCAAGTTATCAGATTTGACATAATTTTTACCCTGTAGTAAGAAGGCAATCATGAATTTACATCAAAAGACTTGGGTAATAATAGCTTTATCTTTAAAAGCCTTCTGCCAGTACAGCCCAAAGTTAAATGAACAGACCTTGGGTCAGAGGATGTATCTGAGCATCAGTGAATCAGCCTTTTTGAAGACCTGCTTTGTAAGATGATAAGCTAGCCAGACGTACCTTCCAGCTAACCAAAACTGCTGCCTTAGCATCAGGACACAGATGGATGGGAAAAAATGACCCTGACCTCCATAAGACCCACATTCCTGTGCAAGCATAGAAGCATGATAATCAGGAAATGATGGTTATTAGTTACAGAAAATGCATTATTGTGAAAACCAGGAGAAAAGTGCTCATGAGAGGAAGTGATTGGATTATGGGGGGAACGAGTGAATAAGACTAGGTCATTCCTACTGAGTAAATTGCCATGATTTATAAGAAAAAGGGTATAGTGATATCTTACCCCATTAGTGGCTAGACTCATTTCACAAACAGTCTTAAATCAGTAGGTGACAGTTACCATTGGCACAAGTTTGTTTATGTAAGATGTTTGTTGTAAAGCTTCTATATCGAAGCTAACACATCTGCAGTTTCCAGTCATGTTTTAGTTTATACCACTCAATTGATGTTAATTCTATTTCTTGGTGAACATTCTTTAGTTATGATGAAAGCCAGTGAAGGAATGTCAAGGCACTTTTGAAGAAGGTTTTGAAATATATTAATGTCCCGATCCTAAACGAATTCATATGAGAAGTCCCTTTGAGCCTGTGTCAGCTGTAGCTTTCACTCAGGCCATGTTGGTTTCCAGTGATGTTGCCACAGACTGAGGTGGCCACATGCATGCTGGCTACCATGGGCTGAGCTCAACCCATAGTTACTTTTCTTAACTTGACTGCCAGTGCCCAAACCCAGCAGTTGCAGGGGGTTTCCAAAAGCTTCTACTTACAAAGGGGGGAAAGGTCATTAAGGACAATTGTCTTTGTTGCCTCAAACAACAACTTGTTTACTAGCAGTTATTCCCAGGTTGGAGCTCTTTCACTAATAGGCATGCCCGGATAATATGCAAATAGTCATCAATGTATCATCAATATGGGTAATACCTAATATTGGAGAAACATCATTTAAATTTGATCTTATATTAAATCTGTCCACAAATATCTGCACATGGTAGGTATTACTTTTTACATAAAATAATCTGGTTACCACTGTAATTTGTTAAACTGTTAAATTGTTAAACCAGAACCCAGTTTTGCTATTTTTTTAAAGTATTGAGTAATGTTACAGAACCATATTATTATATAGTAGGCACCAAATAATGTTTTTAGAGTCAGTTCCTATGTTTCTATCATGGTTACTGTTAAAATTGATATATGCAACACTGGAAGCATCTACAAATGAGTCATCTGGTCTCTGATATTACATCAAAGTTCTTCGTTAACTGGGAATGCAAGTTAATTTGTATTGACTTTCTTATTGATTGTTTTGAATGAAATGTATTGATTACATTGGTTTGAATGAAGTGTGTTGAAATAGATCTCTTGATCTACATATTTCCACTCTTTTTTTGTAGCTCCAGATGCTCCTCCAGAAAATGTGTCTGTAATAGTTACATCTCCTTACAGTATGAATATTAGCTGGAGTGAACCTGCCATCATTACTGGACCAACATTCTATCTCATTGACATTACTTCGGTAAGTCCCTTCTGCTATATATATACTTCAGTGAAATTAATTTACTACTTAAAAAAAATATCCGCTCTGAAAACCTTTCTTCTGAATTCTAGTGTAGAAGCTGAGGGAAACTTTACAATTGGCTAAAAGTAGAAGGAATTGCTGGGAGATGATAGAGAAAGTGGTATATGTCATAAGAGAAGGCAGAGGGAACTTACATCAAGAAGAGAAATCTCTACGTATTCTCCATGTTATTTCATAACAACCTAACTATAACTTAGCTTTACCTAACTTAACTGTACCTAGTACCATTTAAACACCTGTAAACCTCATAGAATTTTTGCAAATATCCTGTGATCTTGGAGTGTGCACACAATTTTTTTTTGTAGTTGTCTGATGACTTTTGCAACTTCCTTTGCTGAAAGGTTTGTGTTTTTAAAATATTTTAGCGCTGTATTCTATTATGTTATCTTGTTTTTCTGAAATTTCATTTTAGGTTAAGGTACTTTTCATCCTTTGGGGTAAAGTGGCACTGAAATATAATAAGCCAGTGATCTAATGCTGGGCAACTCAATCAACTGCCCAGTTAAACCAGTTTGCTCTCACTAATTTTAACTGTGTTAACTCGAACAAAATTAATTTAAATTGAATGGTTCAGGAGCTTTGGAATTTTTGAGAACTGTACTTTAAGAAAATATAACCTTCAGTTCTTTTTTCCTTTATTGGACTTTCTGTTTAAGAATGGCTTCTTGTTTAGCATTGTCTTATATATGATCAGTAACTACAGGTGTAAAGTCTATATAGACAGGTCCCACCACTGCTTAAAGCCCAATAAAACCATCAGTCTGACTGTAGTGAAAATCCTGGAATAAAATGTTGTAGCTCTCTAGGGAAACTGAGTGCTACTGCTTCAGATTCCACAACCAAGCAGTATTTAACAGCATTCCTTTTCTGATATTTCAGTTGATGTGAATATTGTCAGAGATATATTTTTATATCAAGCATGGTAATTTTAAAATGAATTTTGTACATATGTAAGTTAACTTTATGTTAACTTTCCTTCACAAGTCAATTATTAATAAAAAGTCTGATCCAGCCAACACTGTACAGAGCCTCATTTTATTCCAATGCAAAATGCATTTTAGTTCTAATGAAGAGTATACAATGTTTTAGCAACATTTATAATTCTTGCAGCAGTTTTCAGTACATAACTATGATCTTAATTTACATCTGCTTACTGCAAATTTGTTTTTTAGCTAAAAGATGGTAGCTTTCCTTAAGCCACCCATCATGTTTCCTGACTAAGCTATGATTTAAAATTCCCTTGACTAAACATAGCACACTATCTATACGGCCCTTCTGTTAGTATCCTATTAATCAGTGTATATTTGTTCAACTGTATTTATGCCTATTAATTCATATGGATGGTGAATGCAACCCCCTAGGGCAAGGGTGTCAAACCTACGGCCTGCAGGCCAAAACCAGCCCACCCAGGACTTTAATCTGGCTCACCCTCCTAATGTGGGGCTCCAATGGACTAGCAGAACAAGGGCTGAAGAGGACAACCAAAATTATTACCTCAAACCCCCCTGTAACCCCCCCCCCCCGAGAACCTGGAGAGCCACACTTGCAGTGCTCAGCCATTTCATGTTTTCCCCTGGGTCCTAGGCTCAGGGCATTTATATTTTTAATTTGTATTTTTAGTTTCTGCTGTGATAACAACATAAGAACATAAGAGAAACCAACGTTGGATCAGGCCAATGGCCCATCCAGTCCAACACTCTGTCATGTAGTGGCCAAAAATACCAGGTGCCATCAGGAGGTTACCAGTAGGGCCAGGACACTAGAAGCCCTCCCACTGTTCCCCCCCAGCACTAAGAATACAGTACATCAGTTGCCCTAGACTGAGAGTTCTTATCTATACCTTGTAGCTAACAGCCACTGATGGACCTCTGCTGCATATGTTTATCCAATTCCCTCTTTGAAGCTGTCCATGCTTGTAGCCGTCACCACCTCCTGCGACAGTGAATTCACTGTGTTAATCACTATTTGGGTGAAGAAATACTTCCTTTTATCTATTCTAACCTGACTGCTCAGCAATTTCATTGAATGCCCACAAGCTCTTGTATTGTGAGAAAGGAAGAAAAGTACTTCTTTCTCTACCTGCTGTATCCCATGCATAATCTTGTAAACCTCTATCCTGTCACCCCTCAGTTGTTGTTTCTCCAAGCTAAAAAGCCCCAAGTACTTTCACCTTTCTTTCTTTCTTTTTTAGCCCCCCAAAGGGGAATTTTTTATTTGCATTTCTATTAAACTACAACAGAAATTGGGAAGGGAAGATTCTACAATCTAAAGTAAAAAGTAAAAAGAACCTAACTAAAAACCCAAGTGTGGAGGTTTTACAATGCTTAAAACATGGTTATTACACTTATTCAGTTACTTTCAAGCATGAAGAGTGCCCGCCAATCATCACTTCTGTTGACAAAACCAGCTTATCAGACTAGACAGAAAGTAATTCTAAAACTAGAACACACATAACCACAGCCCTTAAGAAAAATTGGCATCTCCTTTTACGCTTTGCTCCCCCCCCCCCATAGGCAAAATCTTTAAAACCAATGTTCCCTCAGTAAGAACATTACAACAATTTATCTTCTTTCGTCTTAGATGTATCTTCTGTTTCCAGTTAACTTTTAGCTTTTATAAGTCCGGATCTGTCCATTCATGATATAAACCAAGTTCCTTTTTCCAGGGACATCTTCCTTTTGTTGCATTAAAAAATGCTGATTGGAGAATCCAACCTTTCTCTTAGCAAGCAGATCTTGTGAAGTTGGGGTAGCAAGCCCTTTACTCCAAAAAAGCCCGCTTTTTGATTCGCTTGCCAATCAGTCCACAAGTAAACTAAACTTTAGAATCTCCTTACCATTCATAAATCTCTATGATCAAAGCACGAACCAAATACTGTCCCTTTAAAAATATAGCCACTTTTTTTAGTACAGATCCAGGTCGCTACTCCACTTTAGCCACCAGAGGACCCGCTATTCACTTTAAGGACAGAATCAATGGTTAGATCACATGACCTAGCTTTCCACTGTTCTGCTTCCTGAAGAAAACATTGATCCCGCCTCCCTCTTCGCCTCTCATCGCCATCTTTTGGGGATGTTTACATTAGCCGAGAAAGAATGCCGAAGTCTCTAAGGTCTGTTTAAATGCTCAACTTTCTTTCAGAAAAAACTCTCCACTACAGTCCATCACCACAATTTGATCAGTCCCTCCAATCATGATTTCGCATTCGCTTAGAACGTCGGGAGATAGGGCATCCCCTCCCCCATCCATTTATAGTAGGGGGACTTCACATCTAGGCTTTGGTGTCTTGTTTCAACGAAAACTCACTAATCAGTCCTTGAATCGATCCACCAGGTCCTGAGACGGCCCCTGGGATCACACGAGGAAGAGAAATTCGCTAAACCTCCAAGCGCTTGTCCCAGTGGACGCTTCGAATTTAATACTGGGACTTAGGGCAGGACCTTCGGGGCAGAGAGTAGCCCCCCTGTGCCGGCTGACAGCTGGAGGTAGGGCTCTCCAAAACCCCCTGGCTAGGAGCTCATTGCCTATGGGCTCCATGGGGGAGCATGCACAATCACGCTCCCTCCTAATCCCCAATTCATTGCACATGTCTCTCGGAGGAGCCAAGAGACGTAGCTATCGTTGAAGCGCCGAAGACCGGAACATGCTTTAACCTTTCTTCATAGAGAAAGTGTTCCAACCCTTTTATTATTCTAGTTGCCCTTTTCTGTACCTTTTCCAATGCTATAATATCCTTTCTGTGGTGTGGTGACCAGAATTGTAAACAGTATTCCAAATGAGGTCACATCATCGATTTATACAGGGGCATTATGATACTGGTTGATTTGTTTTCAATTCCTTTCCCTAGCATAACTTTGGCCTTTTTTATTGCAGTCACATAGGGGTGTGCAGGAAAAAAAATATTTTTTTCCCAGATTTGGGTATAATAAAGCCAATTTTGGAGGGGATTCCCAAATATTCCCAAATACCAATACTGGTATGTTATTGGTACCTGAAAAATTTTGGGAAATTTTCAGCTCCATTCTATCCATTGTAGTCAATGACAAAAATCTTCTAACAAGTATTCAGGGGGCTGGGGGGAGGGGATTTAAAGGTAGAGGCACTCCCAAAAAGACCCCTCAAGTTTGGAAAAGATTGGACCAGGGGGTCCAATTCTAGGGGCATCGAAAGAGGGTGCCCTCAATCCTTCATTGTTTCATGTGGGGATGGGGGAAAGGCAGGCCGCAGTGTCTCCCCAAGAAAGCCGGAAAAAATTTCAGGTTTTTTTCCAACATTCAGTATTCAGCAGCTGAATCAGCTCAGGGGATCTGATTCGTTATGCCAAATACCTGAAAAATGCCAAAAAAGGGTTTTTTTTGTTTTTTTTTTCAATTGGGCTTTACCGAATTCACACCCCCTAGTCACATACTGTCTCGACATTTTCAGTGAGTTATCTACTAAGACTCCAAGATCTCTCTCTTGGTCAGTCTCCACCAGTTCAGACCCCATCAATTTGTATTTATAGTTAGGATTTTTGACCCCAATGTGCATCACTTTGCACTCAGCCACACTGAACCCCATTTGCCATGCTGACGCCCACTCGCCCATCTTCGACAGATCCCTTTGGAGTGCCTCACAATCCTCCCTGGTTCTCACCACCCTGAACAATTTTGTGTCATCTGCAAATTAGCCACTTCACGGCTTACGTCCAACTCCAAATCATTAATGAACAAGTTAAAAAGCATCAGACCCAGTACTACCCCACTTATTACCATTGTCCACTGTGAAAATTGCCCATTTATACTGACTCTCTGTTTCTTATTAATTAGCCAGTTTTTGATCCACAAAAGGACTTGTCCTTTTATCCCATGAGTATTGAACTTACTTAATGACTCAGCCCTACCTCACCTTCCTGAGTAGATATAAATTCCCTGCCTACCATTTTTCTTCTCACCTTTACACAGAGAGTACTCCATCTTTCTGTGTTATACCTCTGAGGATGCCAGTCACAGCTGCTGGCAAAACGCCAGGTCCCACAATGCCAAGACCACGGCCATACAGCCCAGAAAATCTACAACTAATTACTTACCTGTGCCTCTTCTTGATGTTTTGTTTTTAAAAATTGCATTGCCAAATACCAGTGTTTCCCCACCTTTCCATTTTGGGCAGGCATCTTTTAAGGGCGGAGGGAAAGGTTTGGG
Organism: Gekko japonicus; assembly: GCF_001447785.1. Classification (NCBI taxonomy): domain Eukaryota; kingdom Metazoa; phylum Chordata; class Lepidosauria; order Squamata; family Gekkonidae; genus Gekko; species Gekko japonicus. Next base: position 439,529 of record NW_015163620.1, read on the forward strand.
ACCAACCACAGTTAAAATATAGAGTTCTACAAACTCATGGAACTCCAGTTTTGCATAGAAATATTAGTTTTAACACACATCCCTCCTATGGTGGGGCTGCAATGGAATATCTCTGCTACCTGGCATTAAATTTTATGACACACATGGCCCAGTCTGACAAAGTCCCATTAATGTCAGATCTGGCCCCCATAACAAACAAATTTGACACCCCTGCCCTAGAGGGAATTAGCTACCAATTTATACCAGTTTGCCTGTAGTACACACATTGTGCTAATACTAAGTTAGTATTTGTGAGTAGAGGTGCTATTTAGAAAGAGGAGAAAGAAAAGCTTATCACTGCTATTGTGAAAGAGTTGTCATTAACATTTCTCTTTTACATATTATTGAGTAGTGATGTATTTAAAACAAACACAACTATGACTCTTGATGGCCATCCCAGAAAATGAGTGTCTGTTTAGAGCATCAGATACTTTAGTTAAGGTTAAGTCTCAGTGGGGTTACTAAGACACATCTGTCAAAGAAAATATATGCTTGAACTATCTTAATGTGTTAGCAGCTGCATTTACAACACAGTTGACCCATAGGGTATGCTACTGCAGAGATCCATAATCGTTTTCTGATTCCAGTATTAGAATGTGGAGGATACCAATGTGGAAGGGAATTTATATATGATTATATGTACTGTATTTGTTGGATAACCTATATCTCTACTGTTGCTTAATTCTTCAGGATTATTTGTGACTTCTGGTGTGGTAGCTGTGGCATAAGAAGCTGGAGGCAGGCCCATGCTGTAGTTTATCCCATGTAAAAAAGGAATAAAGAAATTAGATGATCCTGGTGGAAAGAGCTTTCTGACAGTGTCTGCATTCAAAAGGCTATCTAGTCTCCTTGTTACAGAATCTGCTCCAGACTGTGGCACTGTGGTGCTGGATCTTGGAGGGCAGTATGGAAATACTACAGATTCTTGAATTAGGAAAGACAAGGCCCCATAGTTCTCCACCACAGCAGGCTGACTTTGTTTATATACATATTAGTTTTAACTGTAGATCCAAGATTGGGTTCAATTTCAGTTTTGTTGGCAGAATGCATAGTTGAACAATTTTGTCCTTTTTGGACATTGTCACCTGTACAGTAGTAAACTATGTCCTCTAAGTACAGCCAGCTAACACTTAAAGTCCATTTAACATATTGTGGTAAAACATGAGAAAACACTGCTGCAGGGAACAAATTTAAGTGCTCTGGGGAGATAGAGCCCTTAATGACAATCTGATGATTCTTCCTAATAACCTGGCAAACATTTATCTCACCACCAAGAGACAAATTTATGGGGTAGAAAAACACCTCATGATACAAAACAGAAATTATTATTAGATTTTTAGATGTTTTCCTCTAAAATGTATAAAAGTTGGTTAGCGGTCTAATATCTTAAGTTAGCTGTCTTTTAAGTTCCAAACCGTTTTTGCTGTTTCAAATTAATTTTTAAAGTTTCATAAAGGAGCCATGTTGGTGTGAATAATTCAGTATGCAAAAAGGGCGGGGTGAATGTATACAGAAGAAAGAAGAAAGGGGTCTTTTCCACTCTGTTAAATATTTCTGTTCTATTCCATATATAACCTCTCTGTTTTGTACAGGTTGATACTGATGAATATAAAGGTTCGTTTGTCAAAACAGACGATGAAAGCAAAATCCTTGAGGTTTCAAGTTTAAAAGCATTTACACGATATTCGGTAGTGGTCACTGCTTTTACAGGAGATATACATGCTGCTCACACAGAAGGCAAGTCAAGCCCTTCAGTCATTGTTTCCACTTTTGAAGCAGGTAGGTCCATGTACCTTCATTACTGTTTTTCTGCTCTTCATTTCCGTTCAGAAAAGGAAATGTGAAACCAATATTTTATTATGCATTTTAACTGAATGTTAGAGAGAATAAAATATGAGCTGGTATCCTTTTTTGTACAACTGTAGCAACCCAAGAATTTGAACTTTCCAAGCCCAATGAATCAAGAGACTGTCAATTCATTCCCAATTGCTGCTGCTGCTTTTTCCAGAATGGCAATGCACACATGGAAACAGCTTCATTTGTTGATTTCCCCTTATACATCTGTCCATAAAAATAGCAGAGAAGATAACTCCCGGTGTGCAAGTGTGTTGGTCTGACGTGGCTTGGTTTGAGTCTAGTGGCATCTTTAAGACCAACAAAGTTTAATTCTGGGTATAAGCTTTCGTGTTCATGCACACTTCCTCAGATACATTGAAACAAGACTTCCTCAACCATTACATATTGGGGGGGAGGTTAGTTGCCAGGAAGGGCTAAATACAGTCAAGATGCATAAGTAACTGAGCTATAAGTATAGCTAAGATTGGATTAAAGCAGTTGTTGTAAGACGAGTGAATAGCAGCAAATTAGCATACATGTGATAAAAGAGTTAATAAACAGATGTGAGAACTAAGTTTGAGTCCAGTGGCACCTTTAATACCAACAAAGTTTAATTCTGGGTATAAGTGAAAACTAAGTGACTTAGCTTGTGTATTGAGATAAAAACCTGATATCTCTATTAAGCCTTGGGGGCTCCATTGTCCTGACTGTTGTAATAACTTGTAATTCAACAATCTCCCATTCCAGTCTGTTTCTGAAATGCCTTTGCAATAAAACAGCTACTTTGAGGTCCCACAATGAGTGCCCTGGGAGGTTGAAATGTTCTCCTACATGTTTCTCAGTTTTGTTATTCTTGATGTCAGATTTCTGTCCATTTTTCCTTTGGTGTAGGGTTTGACCGGTTTGCCCTATGTAGAGAACTGAAGGGCATTGTTGGCATTGAATTACATATACAGTGTTATAAGATGAACAAGTGAATGTGCCTGAGATGGTGTAGTTGATGTTGTTAGGTCCAGTGATTGTGTTGTCTTGCTGTATGTGGCAGCAAAGTTGGCATTTGGGTTTACTGCAAGCTCTGGTACCAGTGTCCATGTTCAAATTAGATGTTGTACAAGTGGAGACACGCAAGAAACTTGCGGGATGGTTATCTCATTCGTCACACCTCTGCTTCCTCTCCTCACTCCCTGCCTCTCTCACACTATTTCTCCCTTTTGCCCCCCTTTTCTTACTCTCTATTTCTCCTCCATGCATGTGACTTCCTCTCTCTTTCTGACCTGTCATCTTTCTCTTTGTTTTTCTGCCTCCCCACTTCATCACGCTTTCTCTCTCTTTCTGCCCCCACCCCCATCATTCTTTCTTTCTGCCCCCCTCTCTCTCCCAGCCTCCTGCCTGCTTCCTCCCCCACTCCGCAGAGCAGCAGCAGCAGTGGTGGCAGTGCTCCTAGCCACCCACCTGCTTCCTCTCCCCCCACAGCAGCAGTGGCAGCGGTCGGGAAATCACAATGGATCTCCCAGCTACAGAGATTAATTCACCTTAGGGCTGCCAGCTCCAGGTAGGGAAATTCCTGGAGATTTGGGGGTGGAGCCTTGGGACAGTGAGGCTTGGGGTGGCAAGTAGCCTCAGCAGGGTATGATGCCATAGACTCAACCCTCCAAAACAGCCATTTTATCCAGGGGAACTGATCTCTGTCGCCTGGACAACAGTTGTAATTCTGGTAATCTCCAGTCCTCACCTGGAGGCTGGCAATGGTGGTTCTTGTGGAGGAAATGGCTGGAGGGAGGGCGAAGTCTATGACATTACACCAGTCCAAAGTTCCTCCCCTCATGAAATCCCACCCTCTCCAGGCTCCACCCTCAAATGTCCAGGAATTTCCCAACCTGGAGTTGGCAACCCTATTCCCACCCAACAGCCAACTTACCTTTATCTGCCTCTCTGTCTTCTGCTTTCCATCTCCACCCCCCAGCCTCTACCTAGGAAAATTACAGTCTTTCTCCACAGTGGGGACCAAAGCAGATTTCATTATTCCCTCCTCCTTTTTATCTGCACAACAACCCTGTGAGGTTGGTTAGGCTGAAATATGTGACTGGTCCAAAATCATGCATTCAGCTTCCACTGCAAGATGGGGATCTGAAACTGGGTCTTGCAGACCCTACTTAGAAGCTCTAACTGCTGCACCTCACTGGCTTTCATAGGTTGGCTGGTGATGAACAATGGCAAGCAGCTGAGGCTAGGTGAGTCATGCAAATCAGGGGGGACCTGGCAACCCTAGACTACTGCCAGGCCTAGAGTTGCCAACCTCCAAATGGGACCTGGAGACCCCCCAGAATTACAACTGGACTCTAGACAGCAGGGGTCTGTCTCCCTGCAGAAAATGGCTGCTTTAGAGGGTGGACTCTGTGGCATTATACCCAGTTGAAGCCTCTCCCTTCCCAAACCAGCCCACCTTAGAGTCCACCACAAAATCTCTAGAAATCCCCCAGCCTGGCACTAGCAACTCTTGTGAGGCGTGGCTCCAAGGCTCCCTTCCTCCCTCCCTGAAAGGCCAAAAGAGGCCTGGAAAGGGCCCTTCCCCCACCCTTTTACTAACAAAGCCAGTTAGAAGGGCCCCCCCCTGAACATTCTAATCTCTCACTGTTGATGCCTGAAGCAGATCCCTGCAGAGGCCATTTCAAAAGTTTTTTGGGGGAATTCAGCCATCCCTGAAGGGATTTTTTTAGTTTTTGGATTTTTCTACAAACCCAGGAAGTCTACTGACTATGTAAGAAAAGCTGTTGGAGGAGAGTGAGCCCCCTGTTGGTGGAAATAAGTTTCCGCACACACAAAAATCCTCTGGCTAATAGAATAAGGACAAGAAAGGGGACCCGTGATACTCGCAAGGGGGGGGGAGAAGAGCTCCACGCAGAGCAGGAGGAGGAGGAAGCAGCAACAGCAGCATATAAGCCTTCCTCCCCCCCCATCCCCGGACACCAGCAGTGTGGCCTGAGCGGCTGCCAGCCACCAAGCCCGCTGATTTCCCCCCCATCCCTGGTCTCCTCCACCCCCTCTCCACCACCACCCCTGGCTCTGGTGGTGAGGCTCATGCAGCTGCCAGCCTCCAGGCCTCGCAGATCCCCTCCCCCGGTCTCCTCTACCCCCCGGCTCCGGCAGCGAGGCCCCAGTGGCTAGCAGCTGCTCGGGCCTCGCCAATCTCCTCCACACACACCCGGTCTCCTCCACAACCACCTGGCTCTGGCGGCAAGGCCCCAGCGGCCTTGCTGATCTCCTTCTCCCCCCTGCCGCCGCCGATCTCCTCCTGTCTCTCAGCTCCGGCGGTCTCCTCCACTGCCACAGATCTCCTCCTCCCCCCTCCTCCTGTGGCAAGGCCTGAGCGACTTCCAACCACCAGCCCACCATAGAGTTCCCAGAGTGGTCCCTGCGCATGTGCAGGGAAGGCTCTTTTACTTTGAGGGGGATTTAAATATCCCCCCTATATTTTTTTCAACTTTTTTTATTTTTGTGCACACCTGGGCACTGCCCCAAATGTGCAGGAAAATCTCCCTGCCCCTCAGGTGCCCCCGATGTGCAGAGTTAGATATCCGCACGCAGGGAGCGCCTTCGCTATTAGATATATAGATTATTGGGGGTGAGGAGTTGTTTAAGACTGGGGGGCTGTCCCTGATCTGGATAGCGCAGGCAAGTCCAACCTCATTATGGTTTACTCTGGTGAGTGCTTGGATGGCAGACCTCCTTGGAATACCAGCAGTCAGGAGGTGGGGGCAGGCTTTATTCAGCTACCCCTCTGAATATCCTCCAGGCTCCCAATAGGGGTCAGTCATGACTTCCAGGTGCACACTCACACACACACACATGAAAAATACAAAACAATACCCCCAAAAAAGATTGGGGGGGCTGTCTGTGTGCAAGAAAAGGTTGACCCCCCCCCGCATACAAACTGTTGGGGGATGAGACTGATATTTGGGTTATGTTTGCTGCTGCACGCACACACAAATGGACTGTGCGCATGCACACACACCCATGGGCTCAGGTGGCTGTGCAGGTCACCTGTTGTGGCACTGCACATGGAGGGTGCTTCCACAAATCCTTACATGTGAATGGGTTTTGAGCTACACTGCCAGCCTGGTGAGGGAAAGCACACATCTCCATATTGTCAGCAGAAACGTGTTGTAAGCCGCCCTGAGCCGCTTCGGCGGGAGGGCGGGATAAAAATCTAATAAATAAATAAGAAACAACAACTAAGGAGAAGCAGCCCCCATTGCTGAATTGTTGAAAGACACGTATTCCACATCTTTGCTTTATTTCTGAATGGCATTTCCTGCTAGATGGACCGTTTGATGACCTGGGAATGGCCAAGCTTCATATGCACATCAAGGAGGTTCCTTGACGCCAAGTTTCACAGTTTCACAGATGCCCTACTTTGAGTTAGATCTTAAGTTACAATATTGCCCAACCCTCTAGGTTGCCACCCCTCACGGCACACAACCAATAGGATCAGTTTTGGGACGGACTAACAAGTAGGTGGGTCCACAGGTTGGCATACTTGCCACCCACCCAAAGATCCACCTATAAAAGATAAGGACCAGTCACCTGGCCTTTGCTAGCCGCCATCCCCTCAACACCCCCTGTCTGCTTTGAACTCCTCTTTTGTCCAGCTTCCTATACCCAAATCCTTGCCTCTACTGCCCGCACATGCTGGCTGGTTTCTAGCTGTGTGTTAAACTTCCCTAGAATTCTATTTTTCTTCCCATCCATTCTTCATTGGAACTGACAAGCTTCAGGACAGATAAGTATAACCCTCATCACAATACCTGCTAATGCAAAAGTGACTATTTTAACTCTGTATTTCTAAGGAACTTGCTTGAGTGTGTGCGTGTATCAGTATTGTTTGTATGTGATATATATATTTTTAAGTAAAAGACAGATTATTTGGAACTACCAGCCTCAACTCCTTTTACTGGCGACCCTTGGTGGGAACTTGACCTTGGTAGACATTGGCAGGAACCCAGTTTAAATTTTGCCAACTGCTGTAGATAAAGCAGTTCAGCTAACAGAACTGTCATTATCCAGTAGAGGTTGTAAGTCGCTGATGATGCATTGTTTGAAGTGTGAGCTATATGTGACCACTAGTGGTGTTCTGTTATTGTCTCTTTTGGTCCTGTCTTGCAACAAGTTTTCTCTGGGTGACATTTTGGTTTTGTTAATCTGTTCCTTGACTTCATCATGGACAAACACTTGTCAGGGATGCTCTAGGCTGATCCTGCATTGAGCAGAGGGTTGGACTAGATGGCCTGTATGGCCCCTTCCAACTCTGTGATTCTATGATTCTAGGTGGATATTTCAGTTCCAAAAAGGTTTGTTGTAGATACCTAGGGAACAGAAATGAATAGGGGTTTCTCCACATTGTTTCCAATGGTCTTTGTAGCTGCAAATGATGATGGCCTCAAATTTGCAAAGAAAGGATCTTAGGAAAAGTGTCACTCACTAGCTGGGATAAAACCAGATCAGAGCCTTTTAATGATAATAGAACAAATCAGTGGCTTAGATCCAGACTAACTTTTCTGTGGACACAAGGATTTCCACTCACTGAATGCAATTTTCACATTTATTTTCTCCCATGTTGGCCCAAAATGGCCTCCTGAAATCTTATTCCTAGGAGTCGCTCCTCCCCTAAGAACAAGGTGGGGTGGGATTGCATTTCAGGCAGCTGTGGAGGGAGAAACAGGAAAACCACTGGCTGATTTCACACATGTTAAATAATGCACTTTCAATGTGCTCTAGCAATCCTTTGCTGCTGGATTTTCCTGTGTGAAATAGGAAAATCTACTTGTAAACAGTTGCTAAAGTGCATTGAAAGTGCATTATCCAATATGTGTGAAATTAGCCTTTGTCTCTTTATGGCAGCTAAGTTATACCATTCTGGGAAAGGTTTTTTTAATATACTTAACTGTATTGCTTTGGTGGTCTATTTAAAATATAATGCTGAAAAGAGCAGTGATATTATCCAGGTATCCAAAAGCAGGTATCTTGTTCTTTATATTATGATGCATCTGGATTTTTTATACAAATAAATCAAAATTTAAGAATAGAGAAATCTTAGCACCAGGCGTCTCACCTGTATCAGCGTTCTTGGGACAGCCGTGGTTTGCCCCGGGGGAAGAGGTTTCTTCATATAAAAACTGGAGACAGGTGGGAAAATTTAGAATAAGCGACTTCTGTAAAGAAGGAAAAAAATGGCCAAGGGAACAATTAGAACTTAAACATACATTTAAAATCCCGTGGCTTCATGATCAACAATTGACTTATATGTTAAAAAGTAATAACATAATAAAAAGTACCAATCGCCCATTGACATGCTTTGAAAGGGCAATAGAGAAAAGTATTCGAGACCAAAAAGGAGTTATTTCAAAACTGTATAAATCTTTGGCATTTAGATATTGGTCTAAAATATCTGCACAACAACAAGCCTGGCATAGAGACTGTGAAATATCCCTAACACCGGAACAATGGGCAAAAATTTGGTCTTCCAGTTTGTATGTCACTAGATCCCTTAATATAAGACTTCAGAATACAAGCTCTTCTCCAGATGGTACATAACGCCACTTAAACTGTATCATTCTAAAGCAAAGAAAGATCCAAAATGCTGGAAAGGATGTGGCCAAACAGTTACACTGTTTCACCGCTAATGGTCTTGCCCAAAAGTTAAATTATTTTGGACAGCAATAGTCACAAAAATTGAAGAAATATTGGACATACAAATCCGCCAAACCCCGGAGGGAATACTGCTTAACCACTGGGACAATTCACCCTTGACACAGAACAAGAAAGAGCTTGTGGCTCTGATGTTAATAGCAGCAAAGACGACTTTGGCACAACTTTGGAAAACAGAAAAAACACTTACCATTAAACAATGGTTTTTTAAAATATGGGATATTATAGCAATGGATAAGTTAGCTTTATTAATACTGGCAGCAGAAAATCCTACACAAAAAAATTGTTTTCTGAAAAAATTGTTTGCATTTTTTGAATACATAACTAAAACAAATGACAGTACTAGTGCCTTACCTGTAAAATAAGTGGATTTTATTTTATTAATTGTAAAAGTTAAAGTGTAATCAATATGACTTTGCTCCACTGAATTTTTGAGTGATATGTTATTGTTTGAATAGTTTGAATGGTTATTTATTTTTGAAATTTAATAAAAATAAAGTTACAAATAAATCAAAATTCAAAAACTCACTTATGGAAAATTCTTTCAGTGCCCAAAGACCCACTTAACAACATAACATTTCAGAAGATACCTGATGAAGTGACAAAGTTCCAGGTGACATTTATGCCACCATCTGAATCCAATGGGAATATTCAAGCATATCAAGCAATGGTCTACAAAGATGATGATCCTAATGTCATCCAGATCTATAACTTAAGTGTTATAGATAGAACAAACATGTCAGTCACTGCCATGCTAGAGGGACTAAAAGGAGGACGTACATACAATATCAGTGTAAGCTGAATTACATTTCTGCTTCTTTATATTAGCATATATCTTGACAGAGTTAGTAAAACAAAGCTAAATGCATGTCTTGATTTCCAGTTATATTTTCCATTCATTAAATTGTAAATTAAAAATATGACAGTTGTCAGAAAAAAATTGTAGGGCCAGTTCTGACCTGTAAACATAAAAAATAAATTAGTTCAGTGCAAGTGTGTTTAAAATCCAACCCTGACTTTATGTAAGCTTTAAATATTATATTACTGAGTACACACAACACACATACAGAGCATTGGCTCTTAAGCAGTGTATGTGTCGGTTAAACTGATGTGATAGGAAGTTTCATTTGCATTTAGGTGTATGCAATCAATGGAGCTGGTGCAGGACCAAAAATCCAACTGAAAATAACTACAGACATTAAAGGTAGGCATGGATGATGCTTTTACAGTTTTAATAAAGATATATATTTAATAAATAACAATATCAGCTGTATAATAGCCAAAGAGCAAAACTGTTTCCTGCATGTGAGACTTCCATTGATCTTCACTGAAGCCATAGCAGCTGATCAACATACATTCTCTAGGAGATGACTATCCTAGAATAATGCCCACAAGGCTGGATGCTTTAACACCTTCCTTCCAATCCCACTACTGATGGTAATTTATGTTAACTGTTAGCAATAATCTGTACCAAATCTGTGATACTCTTGAGCAGTAATTTTAAATAGACCCATTTGTCTCCCACACTAATGCAAAACACCATTATTAGGGAGTAATTTCCTTGAAATCAGCAGAACTGACTTACATTCAGGAATTAGTCTGCATAATATTTTGCTCTATTCCTGCAGTATAAAATTATTTTAAAAGTAGTCTCATCTCAACCCACAATATAATGTATATAGTGTTAGTGTAGATGAGATTCAATTCTACGTGACTTTTTGTTAGCAAAATATCACTGCTTTTTGTAGCAGGAACTCCTTTGCATATTAGGCCACACCCCCTAATGTAGCCAATCCTCCAACAGCTTACAGAGCTTTTCTTACAGGAACTACTGTAAGCTCTTGGAGGATTGGCTACATTAGGGGTGTGTCACTTAATATGCAAATGAGTACCTGCTACAAAAAGAGCCCAGTCCCATGGCTCCCACTACCACTTGAAACATGCAAGGGGCTCTCACCCCTGATTGGAAAAGGGATACATAGAAATGCTGGCGTATCGAAGCTGATTGCTGCTGCTTTCTAAATACTGGGATTCTTAATGCTGAATAATCTGAGCTGCTGCCTTTGGTCATGGGTTTATTGGAGTTGGGCTATTAGAACATTACAAGGACATTTGACTCCCTTCATTAGAAGACGATATGACAGATCAGCATTGTAATATTTATTTGTCTTCAAATAGAACCACCAAGGCCCAGCAAGAAGCCTATGCCAGTTTCTGATACCAGTGGAACGCTGCTTGTCACTGCTACAACAATTACTATTCGCATGCCCATTTGTTACTATAGTGATGATCATGGACCTATCAAGAAAATACAGGTTCTTGTTGCAGAATTAGGAGGTACTGGAAAACTTTTTTAAAAAATGCTTAAATATGTTCACCTTTTTCTTTTTACTTTCTTTTCTTTTCTTTTTTTGGCCTTGATGGCATAGCCTTGATTTTGTCACAGCCGAAATTCCTTCTTCAGGTGTGCTACATCTGTTAGAATAATACTTTTTTTCAGGTGGGCAAAAATTTGAAACTCAGTTATTCTCAGTTGTTCTAATTGTTAAATGTTTGTTTATATACCTACCTCCTATGTATGAGGTATGTAAGAGGTATCCCTGTCTTATTAAATTGGAAACTACAGGTATTATTCTCACTTGTTAGTTAGTCATACATAGTTGCACTCATTTTAAAAAAATTATGCTGTTTATTTTTCTTTTGGAATACTTGTAGACACCTTCATATGGTAGCAGTACATAAGAACATAAGAGAAGCCAATGTTGGATCAGGCCAATGGCCCATCTAGTCCAACACTCTGTCACACAGTGGCCAAAAATACCATGTGCCATCAGGAGGTCCATCAGTGGGGCCAGGACACTAGAAGCCCTCCCACTGTTGCCTCCCCCAAGCACCAAGAATACAGTGCATCACCTGCCCCAGCCTGTGAGTTCCTATCTATACCTTGTGGCTAATAGCCACTGATGGACCTCTGCTCCATATGTTTATCCAGTTCCCTCTTAAAGCTGTCCATGCTTGTAGCTGCCACTACCTCCTGTGGCAGTGAATTCCATATGTTAATCACTCTTTGGGTGAAGAAGTACTTCCTTTTATCTGTTCTAACTCAACCACTCAGCAATTTCATGGAGTGCCCACGAGTTCTTGTATTGTGAGAAAGGGAGAAAAGTACTTCTTTCTCGACCTGCTCTACCCCATGCATAATCTTATAAACCTCGATCATGTCACCCCCAGCTGTCGTTTCTCCAAGCTAAAGAGCCCCAAGTGTTTTAACCTTTCTTCATAGGGAAAGTGTTCCAACCCTTTTATCATTCTAGTTGCCCTTTTCTGCACTTTGTCCAATGCTATAATATCCTTTTTGAGGGGTGGTGATATAGTAGCTATATAGTAGCTATATGGGAAGTCCCATATAGTAGCTATATGGGAAGTCATACACATTACCATGTATTTTATATTAATTCAATAGAATATGTTCTTAGAATTACTTCGTTATCTAAATAAATCTATTTTGTGACATCTTTTGTAGTTTGATTAATTTATTTTTGTGACTATTTTTTCTGACTCTAGTTCAGAATGATAGCAATGTAACCAAGTGGTATGATGCCTACTTCAAAAAACCAAAACCATATTTTGCAAATTATGGCTTTCCAAATCCTCCATGTATAACAGGAAATGAGGGCCTGAGCAGCAATGATGACGTGTATGTAATAGGGGCTGACAGTACATGTATGATACCAGGCAGTGAAGAAAAAATTTGTAATGGCCCACTGAAACCCAAAAAACAATACTTGTAAGTATATGATTTACATTTTCTATCTCTGTAATTAATATTACTTCGGAGCTAAAATATATTAATATTCTAATGATCCTTTCAGAAAGACAACTAAAGCTTACTTAAAAATAAATGTAAATGTAAAATCAGTTTTAAAAAACTAATTTTGATCCGAAGGTGCTAGTCTGCCTTCAGAACAATACTTCCACTGGTGGAGGAGCAGAGGGCAATTTTCTCCATTTCCACCCTCCAACTGCTGGGCCCCACTTTGCCTCCTCCCATGCACTTCTTTGATCCCCCAGGAACAGAATTTGGGGGCAGTAGATTGCTGCAGGAAGGAGGCAGTGAAGGTCCAACTTTGCAAGCTTCACTGTGGTAGCATTGTTTTCTATCCAGTTTCTAGACCACATGGAATTTTCTATCCAATTTCTAGACCACATGGAAAAACTGATATAAAGCAATCTCCTATTTTGTCATGTGTGGATGGGCGGATGTGTTGACACAACATCAGGCCATTGAGGTCTTTGATATGTCCATCCAGCCTCTCTGTTCTGCATGATCAAGGAATGCCTCATGTTAAATTAGGATTTTTATTGTGTGCAAGCATCCTATGGCTGCGATCAGACAGTGTGCTTATTCTGTTGTGGCTGTGCTTCTAACTTGATTGGAATTTTTTAGTTCTGGAGTGGTTGGATCAGACATCCCACCCCTACCCAACTGCAACCATGGAGTGGGCAGTGGGGCAGCTTCTTTTTTTTTTTGGTTTCTGCAACCCCCACCACAATCCCCGATATACCCAATGCCTTGCTGCCATGGAGGGTGGTGGAGGGGTTAGTTCCTTCTCTGGCTGTCCCCAGCAACCCCACTGCTGCCATCATCATTAAGCCCACCCCACCAACCCAGCAACAGAGGCTAGCCTTTGGGCTGAGGCTGAGTCCTCACCTCACTTGAGCCCTGCCAGCTGAGTCCTCAATCACCAAAGAAAACTCGGGGGGGGGGGCTGGCTGAGCTGAAGAGGCTGCAACAGAGACCCAGCAACCTGCACAGAAACCTGTTCAAAGCACGGCTCCCTCAAAACATCCCCAAAACAGGAGAAAGGCTCACAATCTCTTCAAAATATTATGGATGAGGAAACATAGCAAGCAGATATCCACCTATGCACACATTGCTAATTGCCAAAAAATTAAATGGCAGCAAAGATGGAAGTGAGTGATCTGGCTTCCCCAATGGCTTGAACTTTGCAAGAAGAGTGATCAGACATCCAGAGATGTTCTGTGAAACCAGCATGATCACTAAATACCAGACTTTCTCCGGTGTTGGGAAAGTCAGGGGTAAGTACAGGGGGCTGATTACTATGGATTGGAATCCAGATGTTGCCATCTGATTGTGCAATTCAAATCCGTTTAGGAGGAGCAATGACAATGGATCAAAACAGCTCATCTGACCACAGCCTATAAATACCTATAAACTCTAACTTACAGGCAGTGTTCCCTCTAAGCTGAGTTAGTGTGAGCTAGCTCACAGGTTTTTAGCCTCCAGCTCATGGATTCTTGTCTTAGCTCAGGAAGAAGGGCCCCAGAGCACATTAATTTATGCAGTAGCCAAATCGTTTGCTCACAACATTAATGGCAGCAGCTCAGAATGTAGAATTTTTGCTCACAAGACTCCACAGCTTAGAGGGAACATTGCTTACAGGCAGTGTTCCCTCTAAGCTGAGTTCGTGTGAGCTAGCTCACAGTTTTCTAGCCTCCGGCTCACAGATTTTTGTCTCAGCTCAGGAAGGATGGCTCCAGAGCAAACTAATTTATGCAGCAGCCAAATCGCTTGCTCACAACTTTAATGCCAGTAGCTCACCAAGTAGAATTTTTGCTCACAAGACTCCACAGGTTAGAGGGAGCATTGCTTGCAGGCACTCCATAACTCATGGCCAGATGTCCTTATTTTATCATTATTGGATTCTGTACATTGCTAGATACAGAATGTATAATGTGCTTGGTAGATCATCAGTCGCCCATTATGGCAGTTTCTATTTATTTTTACAGATTTAAGTTCAGAGCCACAAATGTCAAAGGCCAATATACAGATTCAGACTACTCTGACCCCATCAAAACTTTAGGTAAGGAGAATGTTACTACTACACTAGTAGCACTGTGTACTTTGTGGCCCTTCTGCTAAAAAGCCATACTAAACTTGACCTGCACGCTTACTTTAAAAATATTGAGTTGTGCTGTTTCATTCTTGCACGGCTCCAGTGCCATGGGATAGCTTGCCTGTGCTCCAGTCCATATACAAGTTTTAATGTGTTTTTATATTTATATACGGGGTTTCTACCCTAGTTTTCCTGCATTCAAAACAGCTAACATAAAAGTAGCAATAAATATAAAATCTAATAAAAACTGAAAATACCATTAAAAAAACATCCAGGTAGTTAAACTGGAGAGCCTGAAAATTGTTGCAATATATTACAGTAGTCAAGTCTAAAAGGGATGCAAGTGTCTGCAGGAAATGAAGATGAAGGAGGCACTTTTAGGGCCAAATTACCCATTATGTTTTGTAATGAGTCAGGTCTAGTACCGGCTATAATCTCAGCAACAAGTTTTTGAACAAAGGGAATGGGCTCACTTTCCAGCAGATGTTGAGAGTGATGGTGCAGTTTTCATCTTTTTCTTGCAAAATCGTGTGAATGCATTACATTGACTGGCCAACACAGCTGGGACAAGATATATGTAATGATGTAACTGGCCCACACTGGTCATTATTGGCCACTCAACTACTGAGTTTTCTGAAATCAAGATCTAATGGACAGATTGAAGAGGTAGAAAGACAATTAATTATACATCTAATAGCCGAATGTGCCCTCACTGTGAAGGTCAAAAACTCCACTCAATGGGACCACACAAAGCTAGGGTGTATGGTTTTGATAAAATCGAGGCTTCACAAAAGAATACTGTTTGTTTGAAAAAATTATTAAGGAGGCTAAAAATGCCCCGTTACTGTCATAGACAAAAAGTTAGTATTCTGGTTGCCAGAGAAATGATTGCTATAGCACAAGGGTGGCCAAACTGTGGCTCGGGAGCCACATGCAGCTCTTTCACACATATTGTGGCAGCTGGGGAAGCTAAATATCATTAGCAAACAAGTATCATTGGACAAATAAATATCATTATCAATATCTGCTTTTACTGCTTTTGTTATTATATTTGGCAGTCTCATTTAATGTTAATACAAAGCAAATTTGCATATTTCCCAGTAAAAACATGTAATATTTTTTCATGTCTTGCGACTCTCAAACATCTGACGTGTATTCTATGTGGCTCTTACATTAAGCAAGTTTGGCCACCCCTGCTATAGCACAACATCCAATGATGTGTGGATGCAGTCCCAGTTTCATGCAAGTTGTCACTAATGAAATGTACAACATACTGTCACAAACCTCCCAATAATGCTGCTCAAGGTACAAGAATCTTAAGAATCCTGACATAGTGGCAGTTCTTGAGTTCCTTCAAGAAGCTCTGTAACTTAAAACACCAAGGAGATGTTGAGAACATTGGTCAGAAATACCCCTAATTCACAATTTAAGATTAATAAGGATCCGATTTGCAAATGGTGGCCTTCACAACCTAAAAAAGCCTTGTTCCGAGTCAGATACTATAAAAGACTCTGGCCATGTAAGGGTCTGTGTATCCCTTGCTGGTGGTTCTTTTCTGTCGTTCTTTTCTCCCATCATTCTTCCTCATCCATCTTTTGGCATGTGTTCCACAAGAACTACAGAAAACTCTTTGTGAGATGCTACTGTGCATCTCAGCATGGCAAGGAAAAATTTCTGGTGCTATTTGAACCAGCAACAGTTACTACTGTTATGCTATTGCTAGATTTCTGGTCAGGACCCAGCCCTAATAATAGTATAACTATATTTAGAAAACTATAATAGTAGATAATCCTTAAAAATACGTTTTTCTAGTCTCTGCTAAAATATATGAAATAAAGAAGTACTTTTGCAGGAAATGTATTTGCTTTTATTTTATTTATATCTCTCCTTATATATAATCGTGTTTTCGCATGGCAAGATTCGATGCGCGCCAAAATCAGTTGGCTGCCGGCTATGTCAATCACAAGGTCTCTCTATCCATTGGCTATGTTCCCTAATTCCCTCCCACACAAGTGGTGCCCAGCGTCTCCACCTCAGTATGCTGAGAGCCACCACGCAGGACGGACGCTCTGGCGGCAGAGTGGTGATGAGGCTGAGCCCTCTCATGAAGCCACTGCCGTCATCATGGTCAGCCACCGGCAGCCCGTTTCCCTTGGCCCCGGCCTCTGTGGAGGGCTGACAAAGCAGATTGTAGCGGTTCCGTCACTGGCTCTGCGGGGTGGCCAGCAGCTCTCGCCTCCACGTCTCTCGCTATCAGTTCCGCCGGGAAGCCGGGGCACCCCGTGCCTGCCTGAGGAGGGACAGGCCCCATCGGTCTTCCCCCTGCCAGGGCCAGCCGTGTCTGCCTTACACCCCGCGCAGCCCCCACAGCTCCCCCTGCGGAGCCTTGCTTCCCAACTCCTTCCCCACCACCCAGCGCTTCTGCCTCAGACGAGCCAAGACAGAGGGAGGCGTTGGCACCCCCCCATTCCCACATCTGGCGGCCCCAGGGGAACAGCGGTAGCCACTGCACCTGCCGGGGACTTTCACCATTACTGCCGGCAGCGAGGTCAACAGGGAGACAGAGGATGTGGATCAGCCCAGAGGAAAGGAGGAAAGGCACTTACGGACCGTTCCACTGCCCTCAGCCCCAGGGTCTCGCGATTTCTTTCTGTCTCCCTCCCTCCGATTCTCTCTCTCCCCGAAGAGTCTCCAGACCCTCTTTCTAGAGGCCATTGCATTCATTTCCGCAACGGGCCTTATTATTAGTTAATGAATAATTGAAAATAACTTTATGATATTTCCGCAGGGCCTGTAAAATGGAGCTGTTCCTCCAGGCTTTTGGTTGAGGTGGCAGATGTTCAACCATTCTGGCCTCCCCAATTTATGGCCCCTTCCCAGTGTCTTGCTGTTTCAGACAATACTATTGGGCACTGGAATTTTCTGGAGTACCTATATTCACCTGATATAAGGCACGGGGTTTGTTGTTTATTGTGCCATCTACTGTTTCATTGGTTTTATTGTTTTATTGATTTTATGCTGTAAGCCGCCCTGAGCCCACTTGTGGGATAGGATGGGATATAAATCAAATAAATAATATTAGTTTTCCTTAAACATTTACTTGAGATTTTGCTTGCTTTATATACTACAGGTGATGGACTATCTGAAAGAGCTGTAGAAATAATACTTGCAGTTACTTTGTGCATACTCTCTGTGATTCTTCTTGTGGCAGCGATCTATGCCTTTGCACGGTAAGTACATCACTGGTTGTTCAGCTGAATTATTTTAGATTTAAATAGTGGAATCAACTGGACTTTTCTCCACTAGGTCTAATGTTGCAGTATTCTTGCAGCACAAATATATCTATATCTATCTATATATGTGTGTGTGTGTGTGTGTCTGTGTGTTTATATTAATTTGTAGCTGAATTCGTTTTTGGAGATGATACGAAAGATCTATTACTACAGCTCTAAATGTTTTAAAGGCTAAATGTAGCTGCAGCTGTTATCTGGAGCATAAATGTGGAAGCTATTATTCAGTGCTACTCTTGAAGTGGCCCAAATAAAGTTTTGAAAGCTTTACTGAGATGTCCATCTAATACGTGGGCCTTTATGAAGAAGCAGGACAAGGGTCTGTAATCTAAGGGCCTTATTTTTAGTCTTAATTATTACATTAGGATCATTAAGATGGAATGGCTATAACTTCCTAAATGCAGCCCAATATGGCAGGTATCTCAGATAAGTGCCCGTGGGGAAAGAGTTAAAATCTTGATTTCATTTGTGATCACTGATTTGAGTATTTGCCTTTAAATAGCTATTCCGCCATTGAATAGCAAAACTGGATTTAATAATATTGATAACCAAAACAGCCAAGCAGCATTAAGATGTCACAGACTTTTCTTGTCATTTTTAATTTTTTTAAGAAATGCATTCATGTCTGAAGTATTTGTTGGATTTAAGGAGTTGTATACCATAACTTACACAACTCTTAGATTTCAGTCTGTTGCTGTGGAAGTTCTAAAAGAAAGGTATCAGAATCCCAGTATGAATGTTGAAGTTATAGTTTTGGCTCTAGGGAAACTGAGGGTCCTCCTCATTACCTGTTGAAATACAGTCCATGTGCTGGAATCTAAAGGAGCAAATGGCAAGTGGAAATGCAGTCAGGGTTATGCAGCGGGGCAAAAGGGCTCTGCAGGTTCCATGACCCCGACTTGCACCATCCCATGTAGTCCCATGCATTTTCTGACCGTTCCCCAACACATAGGAGCAGCTTTCAGGAAAAGAAAGGGACTCCAGCAGAAAGAGGGAAGGGGGGAATATTTATTATGTAAACTCTATTCCCAGTTTTTTTTAAAAAAAAGTTTAACCCAGTGTTGCTAACCAAAAATAAATTCTGGGCAACTAAGCAGAAGAGAGAAAATATATTGATAGCTGTCAATAAGTCTGTTAACAGTAAAGTAGCTATTTTTGTAAAAGTAATTTTTTCAGATAAACAAGCCTATGCTATTATTAAACAAAGATTTCTTGACATCAAAAGGCAAGAACTTACAGAACGCGCAACCAGCAGATGCTCCGCAAGCAGGTTGTAGACTTTTGACATGGGCTCTACTGCGAAGTGTCTGTCAAGTTTAACTGCCCCACATCATCGCAGAGCATACATGCTTGAACGCTTTAATGTTCTGCCATCGGAGGTGCTTTTAGGGAGGTACCGCCAGATACCATATGTAGACAGACTTTGCCCTTGCTCTCTAAAAGATCCACTACACACACCATACTTCATTGCTCCCTTTATAGGGATATCCGATCTCGTTTTATTACTCCACTTCTAGAGGGTAAGAGCTGGCATTCTGATGACTTGAATACCCAAGTGTAAATGACTGATGCATCTTAGTATTTTCCCATATTTCCATGAAGTTTTGTGCTTTCATGCCAATAAAGGGTGTGTGTGTGTGTGTGTGTGTGTGTGTGTGTGTGTGTGTGTGTGTGTAAAAGTAACAGCAAAATACTCTGGGGTTTCTTTGGTAGGAGAGCAGGCAGCGATGCTATCTTCTGTGCTTTTTTAAAATTTAATTTGTCATTATACTACAAAACTGTATTCAGTCTAATTTTCTATATTGTTACACCATATATTTGACATAGTAAATAACTGTTTTTCAACATTATTTTGAAGTACTAACTTTAGCAAATATGCCAAGAAATAAATAAGTGGAATATATCTCAACACAAAAACAGTGACCAGCACCACTTTTCTTCTTATTACTGTTTTCATACTACTAACCCTTTGAAATATTGAGTATAATTTTTACTGAAGATTGTCTTGTGAAGTCAGAAGTTATGGTCGATACTTAACATTCTTTCCCACTCAACTTTACCTGTGGTTTTTGGCTTAGAATTCGACAAAAGCAAAAAGAAGGAGGCACGTACTCTCCACGGGATGCTGAAATTATTGACACTAAATTTAAACTTGATCAATTGATCACAGTGGCAGACCTGGAAATGAAGGATGAGAGGTTTACACGGTAAGTGTACTCCTTAAGGAAAACAATAGTTTTGGGGTTCTGCAGCCATGACCCTGTTGTGACCTTTTACTAGTTTGGAAGTATTTGTGGAGTTATTTATACAGGTCACAAAGATCCACTTTCAAAGGATGACCTCCATCCTCCAGCTACTTCTCTCAGGAATTCAGAAAATCATTTGTTCTTCCTGTGTTCTAGAATGAACCCTAAATGTAAATCACTATATAATTCTGCCAAGGTTTATTGCACTCTTTATAAATGTGAGCAGTTTTGAGGCTCTGTGAGTAGTTTTGAGATCTGGATATTCTTCATGACTAAATATTAACTCTGGAGGAATGTTATTGGTATTCATTTTGATACCTGACCACCTTTCAAATTTCCATCAGCACTATTGGCAATACCATGTAGTTGAGAGGATGTTGAAACTGGAGCTGTGAGATCTGGATTCAAGGGCCTAACTACATGTTATATTGTCCTTGTACCCTCCCCAGGTTTGGGTTGGGCAGACATGAGTCATAAATTCCATCCTTGGAACTTAATTCCCAGTCATGCTGGGCTTGATTTGGATTAGAAACACACTACACAGGGAGAGGGGCTTAAGCCTCCCCAGTGTGCTATTTTCCTGACCTAAAATGGTTAACACATGAACCTACTTTATACTAAATCTGTTCCTTGTCCTATTCAAGTCACTATTGTCTCCTTAGACTGGCCGTGGTTCCCCAGGGTCCAAGGCAGAGGTTTTTCATATAATCTAATACCTGATCCTTTTATTTGGAGATGCCAAGGATTATACCTGGACTTTCTTTATGCAAAACAGTTGCTCAATCACTTACCCAAGGCCTCTCTCCTACATGTATCTCACCAGTACATGGAGTTTCCTCGGGGGGGCATACAGCAACACCCTTGGGGCCATTTCACGTTGAGAACAAGGTGCTGGGAGGAAGTCTTAAACCTACTCTTCCCCATGCACTGCAGCACAATCCAAATTAGACTGTATGTGGTTGGGCACCACATTGGGACTGCACATGTGCTTCCACACAGAGAGATATCAAAACGGTGCCCTGTTTGTTGATACAGAGCACAGTAGTGGTGTTGTTGGTTTGCACCTGCATGATTTTGTGTCAAAGAAGGTCTGTAAAAGAAGCAAGAGCAAGGCAAATTGGCCTAAGTTCCAAAACACTGATGTATAAGGAAGCCTCTAAAGAGGACCAAGTACCTGTACCGAGGAATTAGCACAGTATGCTTCCCAACTCAGGAGAGAAGCATCGGTGGTTAAAGAAATAGTTTGGACTTGAACCCCTGTAACAGATTGGGTTCTATAATCCACTAAAGCAGTGGTTGAGGGGTATACCTTGGACTCAATAGCTTAGACGTTTGGGTATGAACCTGGGGATAGAATGTGTGGCTGCACAGAAGACAACTCAACAAACAAGTTACAGGTAAGTGCAGCACTATTTGCCCAGGCTGGAACTTGCAATGCTTGTCTTATCATGTGAGTCAGGGATGATGTGAGGAAAACATCGTATATAGTGTCCTCACTAAATAACCATAGCTTAATCACTATCTATCAGCCTAAATTACCATGTAGCCCCTTCAGGGGATGATGATTGGCACCCTGACTTTTTTGAAAGAAAGGCAGTATAAAAATATGCCATTAAGTAGAATAGTAGCAATAACTTTTTGTTACATTTTAAAAGAACCAAAAGTTTGCTTCTGACTCTCCTTTTAACAGTTCAAGCCCATTCCCTTCATATTACCTACATATCAGAAACTTAGCTTTGGATGTGTACTTACTAAGCATTGTTCTTCGTGATTGTGCTGCTAAGTACCATGCAAGTACCATGCAAGAAAAGGTACATGTGCAGCATGAATTTGGGTACTTAGCCAAAATGCCAAGAAGAATCCATCGAAACTAAGGTATTATAACCCAAATGTCAAGAGAAGATGATTCTCAAGTGACTACCCAATATAAAGTCCCTCAGGGGAGGAATCCTGTACGTAAACATTTTCACTAGGGGTACTGTGTCCCTAGACTGATAGGTCCATAACCCCCTGATCTTGACAGAGAAAATGACTCTCATGCTAAAAGAAACAAGCAGTGCCTCAGACTTTGCAAGGTCCCCCAGGCTAGACTCAAAGGTCTGAGTCCTTAGTAAGGACCCTTAAGCTTAAGCAAAGTTACTCTCATTCCTAGAGAGGAATGAAGGAAGAGAAAAAATGTTTTTTCCTCTATCCTGTGAAACACTGAATAAACTGTAAAACTAAAGACAAGATTAGTTCCTGTGGTAGAATGGGTCTGCTCCGACCTGCTGGCCCTATCCCACCCTGCCCTCCTGGGTTTTCCCAACACCTGGAGGGGCTTTGCTTTCTCTCTCAGGTAACCTGCCACCACCCCATGACCTTTGTAAGGAATTGCCCACTGGGAGGGTCAGGACTCTGAGCTTCCCTTCCAAGTTCTGGGGCCTTGCCTCTATGTCTCCCACTGCTCAGTGCCTGGTCACCACAGGGACCATTTACTGCCTTGTGTACCCCTGGAGGAATAGCCATTTACCAAATGACTGCATTCCCCCAGCATTCCTTTTAAAATAGCATGTCCAAGACGGTGGAGATCTGTGTGGTACAGAGAACCACTACCACCTCCCAAAGTTATAAAGTATTTATTAAAAAGAAAATGTTCACAAGAATACTTTTAGCACAGCACCAGATTGAGCAAGGGATTCAAAATAAATGGAGGGGGGGAGAGGAGGAGATTGGATTCATACTCCACCCTTCACTACTCGAAGGAGAGAGCGGCTTACAATCTCCTTTCCTTTCCCCTCCCCACAACAAACACCCTATGAGGTAGGTGGGGCTGAGAGATCTTCCGAGAACTGCTCTTGAGAGAACAGCTCTGAGAGAACTGTGACTGACCCAACATCACCAGCAGCTGCATGTGGAGGAGTGGGAAATCAAACCCGGTTCTCCCAGATTAGAGTCTGCACTCCTAACCACTACACTACAAACTTGCTCTCTGCAGCTCCTTTGTCCCTCTCTCTATACATGCCCTATCAGATGTTAAAATATAGGACAGGCTACTTAGCTTAGGAAGTTACAGATCTCTACAGATTTTTCATTACCTTGAAGCTTCCTTCCAGATCTTCAAGCCAGCACATGGTTAATGGCTGCCTCCTCTAGACCTCAGTTAGGAGTTCTGTCTGCTCTGATGGACTCCACAAAAGAAACCCTCCTTGTTCCCCTGAGCGTCATCACCTCTCTTTTCCCCATCCACTAACCAAGTCAGGCCAGGTCAAAGAGGCTTTTCCTGGAGATCTCCAGTTTCTTCCTTCCTGAAGTCTCTCTAGTATTTAATTCCTCCAAATCTCTGTTCCCTGCTTGGAGGGGGGGGGGCTTGCCCATCCAATCGTCTAGACTTGTTAGCATTTGTATGAGGGTAGGCTGAGGTAAGTCTGGAAAGCAATTGAACTGACTTACCCCCTTCCTGCCTGTTCTCTGCCCAGAGGGAGGGGACTTGTAGAACTCAGAGTGAAGGTTTTGCTCATTTCAAATGTCCAAAGAAAAAACTACATTTCTTCACAGTCCCTTAAAGCCACCCCGTGCTTATGGGACATAGACAGATCCTCCCATGCCAAATTGGTATCATGTTCTAAAACACAGAGAAAAGTGTTTATTCCATAAAACCCTTGGTAACATAGAAGACTGAAGAGGAGAGACCCTGTTAGAAACTGGTGAATTTGTAAAGGGCAGATAAGATTCTTTTACTTGCTAATCCTCCATAAACTTCAAATCAATTACCACCTAGCACCCAAGAGTATTAGTATCTAGATCTTTGTCATAGCTTGAAAGACTGAAGAAACTCCTTCCCAGGAGATCTGTCCTCCCTCGCTTCTGCTGGCAGTGGCTACCCAATTCCAGCAGAATGGAGGGGGGAGATTTTCCAAAACCCATTTAAAGGGAATGTTTCCTTTAAACTGGTTTTGCAAGCAAGCGCAGCACGGGAGTGGAGTCCAAGGGGCGTATTCACCACTTCTGGGTGAATTCAGCACTTGGACTCCACTCCCATGTGGCGGCCACCCCATCTAAACCATATATGTGTGTGCCCATAGATAGGGATAATGAAATATGTAAGCCGCTCAGAGACCCCTTGGGGGGGGGGGTTTCGAGCGGGGTATAGGTTGAATGTATAATAATAATAAAGGGAACATTCCCTTTAAATGGGTTTTACAAGCTATTTCAGCACTCCCTTTCACTCCCCCACCCACTTTCAAGCTAGGTGGACCTCAGCCCATCTATAGTCAAGGCTTGGAAAAGATGAGGAACAGGAGAAAGGCTGGTCCCTGAAACCCCAAACTTGCTGTGGCCATAACTATGTATGTTAATAGTCTTATGAGAAGGCCAACATAATGGTTGCCTATCCCAACTACCCTGTACTTTTCAAGCTGCACAAACACAACTGCTGCCTGACAAGTTGTGCAGGAAGCCTCCCTTCATCAGGAAGGCATGGCAGAGGAAAGGCCCCTTTAGGGCCATTTTGGCTGCCCAGTCCCCACCCCTACATGCCTCTGTGAGGTCACTGCCAGCAAACCTTCTTGTACCACCCATCCAGCCAATATAAGGGAGGGGAGTTTACCTCTGTGAGACCATCATCTGTAGCATTGTTTCTTCTATAGTCATCACTCAGATTCCTTATTGGAATGGGGAGGGAACTGTACTGCCATGAGGTCTTCTTCCATGAGTGCTTCTTGGTACACCCTGCTGGTTAGATCAGGGAATGGAGTGCACCTCAGCAGGGCCTTAATCCATGAGTGTTTTGTTGCCACAGCCTCCCATCATAGTGTGGAAGGGAATGCACCACCATGAGACTTTCATCCATGAGTGGTTTGTCACGGCTGAGGAGAGTTGGGGAACTCACCTTTGTGAAGGCTTTTTCTGAAAACAGTAAGGTGTGAGGCTCTGCCTTAAGGAAAAGAAAAAGGGCTGTGAAAGCATAAAAAATGGAAGTCATCTTGCTCTAGTAAGAGCAAGGTCTCTGACTTGCTGTTTTATAGCCAAACAGGCCTGGAGAAGAAATTGTTGAGGGAAACCCCTCCAGCGATTGGAGGGGTTTCCCCGGAAGTTAAAGCTGTTCCACCCTTGCTGCTGGAAAAGGGGAATGCCTTTCAGTTCAAGTATTCTTGGAATCTTCTTCAGCTAGCCTCCATATTCATCGATCCCACATGTGACTGCACAGATGACCACTAAGAACATCACACACAGCTAAGTGTTGCACTGGTTTTCTCTCCATTCCATTGCCTCAGGCCAGCCTAAGCCATCATTAATACTCATACAAATTCACAGGAATGATGCTGATTTCTCTTTCAGTAATTTATGGGGTTTAATATAGTTTAATATTATACCTTTGAAGAAATTATAAATTGTACTTATTTATGTTCTGTCTGTTTTAAATTTTTGTACAGCACTATATACAGCTCGATTTTAATTAGGTTAAAAAGTTAAAAGAGGCTTGCTCATTATATCCTTTTAAGCTTATTAAGTTCACTGGATGTAGAAGGGTATAACTCTTTTTATGACTGAACTGTTAAATAAATTTACTTAAGAAATCTCAGTACTACCGGCTCTGGCCTCTTAGCAGAAAAAAAAGAATTGGGCAGTTGACCTGTACCATAAACTGAGTGTTCATTTTCTCTCTGTGTAGTACACTCAAGCAATATTTTGAGCTATATGTAAAGAACCATAAATAGATGTTCCACAAATTCGGTGGCTAGTGACTCTGCCAATCTGATCGATTGATAGCAATAATGTGCACTTTATGAGTTGGACATGAAAGTCTTATAACTGTTTTACTTAAAGCAAAAGTCAGCACTTTAATTAATGCCACATTTTATCTCACCTTTGAATACTTAATTATAAATGGGTTTTATTTCCAGATATTCCTCCTTTTTCTTTAGACGCAAGGAGATATTTGTCATCCAGTAAGTTACTGCATGGCTGAAGAGTCCATGTGTGATTTCTAATGTGCTGTGTTCACTTGTGTGATACTATGCCTTACTGACTTTATCAAACATAAATGTTTATTTCGGAATGCCTAGGTACATTTTTTAATATTTTTGTCCTGGGTTTGAAGTTCATAATTCTGGACCATTGATTTGTAAATAATAAAGGGCCCTTCCAGATGACAGGATTATCCAGATTTTATCAATACTCCTATATGAGTATTATGATTGATCAAGAATTAGAAGTATAATGTTCTATTCCCATGCAATGAATGCTGAGGGAAAGCCTTCCTGAGGGGAAAATAATTGTTCTCTGCTTTAAAAAAAACAACAGAGGAGAAAGTGGCACATAACCAGATATAATGGTGCAAACTGTTTTCAAAAAATACATTTTTAAAAATCACGCTATGGCAGATCAATTTTCATATGGCAGAAGGGAATTTTTGCCAGTGTTCACTACTTTCTTTTTCTTTTCAAAGGTCCACAACAGACGTGCTACTGTTAGAAGAAGTACTCTGTTAAAAGACATGGGGATCACATTCAACAGCTGAGTAACAGCTGCACATTTATAGTGTGAAAAAAATCATCTAGAAAGGCTCTCAAGAGTAGATTCCAGTGACCTTTTTACCTGTGATAAAGTGATAGAAATCCTTTTAAAAGTTTAAATTTAAACTTTGCAAATCTTATTTGTAATGTTTACTAAACTCAGATTTACCTGCAAATAGTTTAGAATCTCCCTATAATACAATTTCTGGAGAATCTCTACAAGGAGTTCATTGCAAACAGTTAATTTACAATACAAAATATGATCATTTGAGTTTTGATAGTGGACAAATGGTCTCTTCATACAATATGGAGTATACAGATAGGGTCTAGATTCTCTACTATTTATCCTGTCTCATATGTGTCTTGCCAGTTCTCCTCAATTGTTAAATACTGCAACATGTGTGAAGGAGCTTCTGCCTTCGTCCCCTGTGCCAGTTTCCTGATCTGCAGTGGCACTAGAGTGCATTATTCAGTTTGTTGGAGAAACCTAGGGGCAAACTTGTGGGTTTTCCCAGCAGCCCAAATAGCAGCCTCCCCCCAGGATTGTTTCAAGTTGGGAAAATGATGTGAGCCCCTTCTCCATGTGTTCCACAGCTTTGATCCAAATTGGAACACTTTTACTAGGGGTCCCCCCCCCCCAAGACAGCCACACTTCTGAAATTTTCAGTGCTAATATTAGCGTTTCCAGATCAAAACGTCAGTAATAAAATTAATTGTTTTGGTTCCTGTGACTGTTCTGCCTGTGCCTCAGCCCAGCTGCAACACAGTTCACTTCCTGTGTCACGAATACTTCCATTTGCTCAAGGCATATTGATAAACATTGATCTTGCTGAAATGGAAGTACTAGTGGCAAAGGAAGTGAGCTGCGATGAGGCCAGAACAAAGCAGCTACAGAATATAGTCATAGAATCCAAGTTTTCTTGTGCATATGAATGTCTTGACTACTGTGAAGTAATCTAAAGTCTAACACTGAGCTACACTCTGGTTGTTAGATAAAGAATATTATGGGGCCCTTTCATAAGGAATTATAGTTCTGTGCTGTCCTTAAAGGGTTAGCCTGATGAAGCTCTCAATTAGGTTGTTGAAAATTAGTTCTCTAGTTATTTCTAGCAAGTGCTTGTTGTGCTTATGAACTAAGCCTTTAGTCTACGTATTCATTTCTGTGGTTTCCACTGAACAAGTCTCAATTCCCGGTGGATTTCAACTGACTGACCTAAGGAGTAAGCTGATTCTGTGTGACAACATAAACTTCATTCACCATTGCCAACATAAATAAATGAGTTTTTTTCTGAATCTAGACAAAGAACTCAAATGAGGGTGGAAGGGGAGAAAGTCACTCTGAATTGAAATTTCAGCTAATCTCACCTATCATTCAAGACAAAAAAAAAATATGTTCATAAGCCACAGTCTTTGGTCGGTCGGTCAGTCAGTTGACCTTTATTGGCATAAAATACCTTTAAAAGGATTACTGTGTATATACACACACACACACACACACATACATATACATACACACATTTAAAACCAAGTATAACCATACATATAAAACATAATGTAGAATAAAGCAATTACTCATTGTAAGTTTTCCTGATGTAGCTTTATCGTTGATTGTAAAAACATGGGCCGAGTTCAGACTGGCAGTTTGAAGCAGGAGGGAGTCGTGGCAAAAAAGAGCCAGAACAAACTGTTCTGGGTTTTCCCATTCACACTGCAGCGACTGATGCGGGAGCATACCGGGAGGAGGCACAAGAGAGCGTTCACACTGTTGGCCCAGAGGCATGGCTGTAAGGCGCGGCTTTCTTTTTGGTAATCTGGAGATTTGCACTTATGCACATAAGCGCATAAGAAAACTGCAGCTTTCGGCATTCACACTTTGTTGGTGCGGAATGGACGAGGGATAATCGCGCTTTCCAGGGTTTGCTACCACTTTCACCAGGTATCTTTTAAACTCGGGAGTGAAGCGTTATAAGACGGGTTGAGTATGGGTGGGGAACGCCTGACAGATGTGCCTGTTTGAACGGCCCCTTTAATCCGGTTGTGGAACGTTTCTGAAACGTGCCTATATCGGGGCAAACTGCCAGTCTGAACATGGCCATGGCTACGTTCTTTGATATTTCCAGAACAGTCATTTAGAAGACGGTGCACTTTTAAAGCATCAGGAAGGTTCGTCATGTTGGCTAAAATAGAGTTTAAATATCTAACATGTAAATCCACATAAAATTGACAAGGTAAACCAATATGCGAAACAGTTTCAATACATCCAGAATTGCAACTATATTGTTATATCTCCCATGCAAGATTGCTGATGGTATTACATTGAATCTTGCTAGAGAAAAGGCTCTGTGCTGTTCCGGTACTTGTATACCAGATAGATAAGGGGCCATTCGGCCTACCGTTAGGGGAATCTTAAAGTTCAGGGGGGAACAAGATTTGTTGGCTAAATTGTAAAGCCTTTGTATTGCAATGTCGAGGACTCTACGTTTAATCATCTGAAAAGCGCCTGTAAATGGGAGCATGAACAGTGAGTCCAGTGGGATACACATGGCAGTTATTTTATTCTCAATGCGTGATAGCCATTTGGACATATTTGACTCTATGAGCATTTTTGTATAAGGTTCCCTTGGTCTACATTGTAATGAAGACGCAGCCAATATTTTACTGTCATAAGCCATGCACCAGATTCCACAGAATTTAACCCAGTTTCTAAACATAAAGCTGCGTAAGGTACACAGCATGGCATTCCCATGATCTTTCGGAGAAATTTGGATTGAACACATTTGATGGTACCATTGAGTGCACCTATCCATATTGGAATACCATACATGAGTTGTGAAATTACTTTGGCCTTAAAGACTTTTAATGCAGATAGTATGAATTGATTGCCTCTAGTGTAGAAAAATTGGGAGATGGTGGAGGAATTGTCGTTAGCCTTATTTATTACTGAATTTCGTTGCACAGACCAAGGTGCATTATACTGCAAGTGCAAACCTAAATATTTAAAAAAAATTACTTGTTCAATTGGTTTGCCTCCAATTGTCCATTTGAATAGTTTCCAGGTTTTGGAAAATACAAGTATTTTTGATTTTTCATGATTTAGAAGTAATTTATTTGTTGTAAAATATGAAAGGCATCTCTTTAGTAAATGCTTTAAGCCAACTTTGGAGCAGGACAGTAGTACCATGTCGTCTGCATATAATAGTAGAGGGACATGGACACCGTCTTTGGTATAGAAATAGATCAGTTAAAATTTGTTTTTAAATTTGTTTTTTTTAAAAAACCCACTCGATCTGGCAGCCCCGCTGCTGTCAGGGTGCATGAGGGTCAAGGGGAAACAGGGCACTGTGCTGAGGATAAGGGGAATGTGCCCTCAGAAGGGACCTCTTCTTCAGCTGGTGAACGGGTATCCCTTTGTACCAAGGAACCATCCCTGGGCAGGGTGGGAGAGGGGCTCTTAGTAGTTGGTGAATTGATTGTTAGGCAGGTAGACAGCTGGGTGGCAAACCCGCATACTGACCGTATCGTGACTTGCCTGCCTGGTGCAAAGGTAGCTGACATTACGCGTGTTCTAGATAGGCTGGTAGATAGTGCTGGGGAGGAGCCAGTGGTCGTGGTGCATGTCGGCGCCAACGATGTGGGAAAATGCAGTCGTGAGGTCCTGGAGGAGAAATTTAGGCTGCTGGGCAGGAAACTCAAGGCCAGGACCTCCAAGGTAGCCTTCTCAGAAGTGCTACCTGTTCCACAGGGCCAGAGAGACAGGCACAGATCAGGAGTCTCAATGTGTGGATGAGACAATGGTGTAAGAGGGAAGGGTTCAAGTTTGTTAGGCACTGGGATGCTTTTTGGAACAAGAGGGAACTGTACAAAAGAGACGGCCTCCAGGAACCAGGCTGCTGGTGCTTAAAATCAAAAAGGTGGCGGAGCAGTTTTTAAACTGAATATTGGGAGAAAGCCGACAGGAGATGAAAAGTCTCTGGTTCGGGTTGGCTCATCTCAGAGAGATGAGGGGGTACCTGTTGCTTTTCTACAGGGAGGTGGATTGAAATTGTCCACAGAGGCCATGGCTGGTGACATGGACTGCCGGACAACGACTCGAGATAGCAAGAGGAAGGATGCAGGCTTAACTTGTAAGGGAAATTACAGCTGTTTCTATACAAATGCTAGAAGTGTCCGAGGTAAAATCGGGGAGTTGGAGTGCTTGGTGAGGGAGGGAAAAATAGACATTGTGGGTATTTCTGAAACTTGGTGGGATGAGGAAAATCAGTGGGACACAGTGATTCCCGGTTATATATTATATCGGAAGGATAGGGGGGGAAGGGTTGGAGGTGGGGTAGCTCTGTATGTCAGAGAGGGTATAAAGTCTAGAAAGATTGAGAGGCTAAGTGAATTGGATTCGCTTCTGGAAGTTCTATGGGTTGAAATAGGGGGGCCAAAAGGAAACTTAACACTGGGAGTTTGTTATCGCCCACCAGATCAAAAGATAGAGGAGGATTATAAAATGATGAATGCCTTAAAGATAGCAACTAGACAAAAACACTGTGTAATAATAGGTGATTTTAACTACCCACACATTGATTGGGTCAATATGTGTTCTAGCCGGGAAAAAGAGATTGAGTTTCTAGACACTCTAAATGACTGTGCTATGGAGCAGATGGTCACGGAACCTACCAGGGGAGAGGCGATCCTTGATTTGGTCCTAAGTAACACTCAAGACCTGGTGAGAGATGTAAAAGTGATTGCACCGCTTGGAAACAGTGATCATAATGTTGTTGAGTTCATCATTTGTACAAATAGAGAATTGGCCAAAAAGACTCACACAACCATTTTTAACTTTAAAAGGGGTAATTTCTCTGATATGAGGGGACACGTGGGGAGGAAACTGAAAGGAAAAGTAGAAAGGGTCAAAACAATTGGGGAAGCTTGGGATCTATTTAAAACTACGATCCTAGAAGCTCAAAAAATATATATTCCGCAGGTTAGGAAAGGCACAAACAGGTATAGGAAAAAGCCTGCATGGTTAACAAACAGAGTAATGGAGGCTGTAAAAAGTAAAAAGAATTCCTTTAAGCAGTGGAAAGCTAGTCACAGTGAGGCTGATAAAACGGAACACAGGCTATGGCAAATAAAATGCAAGTCTGAGGTCAGGCAGGCAAAAAGGGAATATGAGGAGCATATAGCAAAAAACGTAAAAACCAACAATAAAACTTTCTTCAAATACATTAGAAACAGGAAACCAGCCAGGGAGGCAGTGGGGCCCTTGGACGACCAAGGGGTAAAAGGAGTATTGAAGGATGATAGGGAAATGGCTGAGAAGCTAAATGCATTTTTTGCCTCCGTCTTCACTGTGGAAGATGAGAAGTGCTTGCCCACTCCAGAACCACTGATTTCAGGAGGGGTGTTGAAAGACCTGAGTCAGATTGAGGTGACGAGAGAGGAGGTCCTAAAACTGATAGACAACTTAAAAACTGAAAAATCACCAGGCCCAGATGGCATACATCCGAGAGTTCTGAAAGAACTCAAATGTGAACTTGTAGATCTCCTGACAAAGATATGTAATCTTTCCTTAAAATCTGCCTCCATTCCTGAGGATTGGAAGGTAGCTAATGTCACTCCCATCTTTAAAAAGGGTTCCAGAGGAGATCCGGGAAATTACAGGCCAGTCAGTCTGACGTCGATACCGGGTAAATTGGTGGAAACCATTATTAAGGAAAGAATTAGTAGGCACATAGATGAACAAAACCTATTGAGGCAGACTCAGCACGGTTTCTGTAAGGGAAGATCTTGTCTCACTAACCTGTTAGTGTTCTTTGAGGGGGTGAACAAACATGTGGACAAGGGGGATCCAATAGATATTATTTACCTTGACTTCCAGAAAGCTTTTGATAAAGTTCCTCATCAAAGGCTCCTAAGTAAGCTCAAAAATCATGGGATAGAAGGACAAGTCCTTTTATGGATCAAAAACTGGCTAGTTCATAGAAAACAGAGAGTGAGTGTAGGTGGGCAATTTTCTCAGTGGAGGGTGGTAAGCAGTGGGGTACCGCAGGGATCAGTACTTGGTCCACTGCTTTTTAACTTGTTCATTAATGATTTGGAGATGGGAGTAAGCAGTGAAGTGGCTAAATTTGCGGATGATACAAAGTTGTTCAGGGTGGTGAAAACCAGTGAGGATTGTGATCATTAGAAATACTGTGTAGAGTTCTAGTCACCACACCTTAAAAAGGATATTATAGCTTTGGAAAAAGTGCAGAAAAGGCCAACTCGAATGATAAAAGGGTTGGAACACTTTCCCTATGAGGAAAGGTTAAAGCACTTGGGGCTCTTTAGCTTTGCTGAGGGGTGACGTGATCGAGGTTTATAGGATTATGCGTGGGATAGAGCTGGTAGAGAAAAAAGTACTTTTTTCCCTTTCTCACAATAAAAGAACTTGTGGGCACTTCATGAAATTGCTGAGCAGTTAAAACAGATTAAAGGAAGTAATACTTCACCCAATGAGTGATTAACACATGGAATTCACTGCCATAAGAGGTGGTGACAGCTACAAGCATGGACGGCTTCAAGAGGGAATTAGATAAGTATATGGAGCAGAGGTCCATCGGTGGCTATTAGCCACAAGGTATAGATAGGGACTCCGGGGCAAGTGATGCTCTGTCTTCTTGGTGCTTGGGGGGGGGGGTCAACAGTGGTAGGGCTTTTAGTGTCCTGGCCCCACTGCTGGACCTCCTGATGGCACCTGGTATTTTTCGCCACTGTATGACAGAATGTTGGACTGGATGGGTCATTGGCCCGATCCAACATTGGCTTCTCTTATGTTCTTATGTTGTGTTCTTCAAACTCCAGTGGGATGATAGTCTCTTGACAAATTTTAAATCACTGTTCCTTCATGGAGATAAATGTGTATGACTGCATAATAAAGCACTGACACGTGGATTTTTGTATATTTTTAAAAAATAAAATCATAGTACAATCAGGGGGGAAATGACCAAAGCATATATATGATAGACAACCTCCTGCTTTTTTCAAGCTCACTATAACTGTGTCCTTATTAAGTTAACATTTCCTTTACAGAATAGATGTGAACGGTCTAATATTTGATAACACATTTCAATGCTGAACAGAGTTTCAAGGTCCATTGACTCCAGTGAACTTAAAAGGGTGTATTTCTGGTTAGGACTGTGCTTTGAGTTTCCCCAGTCCACATATTATGGACTATACAAATTGGGTCTGGGTATGATACTTCCCTCACTTAAATGAAGTCTGTTTTCTTGTCACTTTCACTTCCTACAAAATATGCTGCCACCAGGATCACAGTGAATCCACATTCCATTAAACCCCACATTTGGTAACTAAGGCTTACCCTGAAACCATTAATCTTAGTGTTCAGAAGAACTGTTAGGGCATGTTTATAGAATAGCTAAAAACAAATTTTATTTTAAGAAACACATACAGTTCAGACTATTTATTTCTTTTAATACAGCCGAAGACTAGGAAAAAATGTAAATCAATCAAAGAGAAAAAAATTCAAAATACACAACAGTAAACCTTCCTATCACTACTGTCTTCCTTTTCTAAATTACCTCACTTTACAAAACCCCACCTAAGACAATAAGGCTAGGAAAAGTTGAAGGCAGCAGGAAAAGAAGACCCAACATGAGGTCGATTGTCTCAGTCAAGGTAGCCACTTCCCTCAGTTTGCAAGCTCTGAGCAAGGCTGTTAACAATAGGAGGCCATTAATGCATAGGGTCTCCATAAGTCAGAAGTGACTTGACAGCACTTCATACACACACACCTCTACTTAGCTCTGCATTTTCTTTCTGTAAGGAATTTCTTTCTTAAATCCCCTCTCATATGTATATACCCTTAATCAAATCTTTTCATCCACTTCACTCCTGGCGCTCTCTCTCTCTCTCTCTCATTGGTTCTTTCTCTCTGTCTGATTTAAGAAAGCTATTCAGACAGTCATTTTGCATACATGGAACCTGATCCATCAGAATGATTCTTGTTTAGAAGCCAGTTTCCATATGTGGATTTTGTTTGATGGATCAGGATGTTTTACTCAAAGACGTCAATTAATGATCATGTCTGCTGAGTACAGCACTGAATTTGTAGAAGGAACATGTTA
Organism: Gekko japonicus; assembly: GCF_001447785.1. Taxonomy (NCBI): domain Eukaryota; kingdom Metazoa; phylum Chordata; class Lepidosauria; order Squamata; family Gekkonidae; genus Gekko; species Gekko japonicus. The sequence continues at coordinate 474,174 of NW_015163620.1, forward strand.
GCATCCTTATTACTCTTTCTTAAATTCTACAGGATGGGACCAGAATCTTCACAACTAAGTTGCTTACATTAATCATGTGAACTGTTATATAGAACAGATCAAGCACAGACAAGAATTCAGTCAATCTGAAGTCGTATTTAATTCCACTGAAGGCAAATTATTTCCCAGTTGTAAAAATTAGTATATTTCCTGTTTAAGTGTTTTTAAGATTTTATTTTTTAAATAAATCACCTGGTTTCCTCATGGAGAAATAGTGAAGTTCTTTAAGAATGTTAGCCTTCTTTAGACAAATATTAGCCCTATTTACACCTAAACACATGTAGCGGAGAACAGGATTGCACCTACAGGTCATGCCCAGCCATTCCATGTTCAGCATAAGGTCTGAACAGAGACTACATGCACAGGTGTGTATGATTGTGGATATTCCTTGTTACAGCATTCCCAATTGTCTAGAAGAACCTGTGGGCATATGCTTAAATGTAAATGTAATTAATCATATAGATACAAATGAAGGTATCCAGACCTTCCGCTTAACATATGGATGCTGGGAGATTCAGTGCACACACATGGAAATGTCTGAAGCAAGCTATTTTCAGGGTTTTTTGTTTGTTTTTGCAAAAGCCTGTTTGGTTTAGTAGCAGCATAATTCTGTTGCTGCTGCCACCATAGCAGTTTAAGTAAGTTTTATTAATGTTATTTGGTTGACTGAGTTATATTTACCTTTTCCTGTTTTTAAAATGATTTTTACCTGAGATTCTTTTATTAGATTTATACACTGAGTTTCTGCCATGAGTGGATTTCCTAGTGGATTTCTCTATTGGCATATTATTGTTACTTGTTCTTCCATCCCTTTTAAAACCACTTGAAAATTATTCTCCAGTGATGATACCCTTGAAAGGATGTTTTAAGTAAACTTTAATATTACTATTGTATTATTACAAGTAGAGCATCCCAAGCTCTTAATATATCAAGGGTTACTGTTTTACTTATTGTTTCTCCAACACTTTTTAGTGTCTGTTATGATAACTACCTCATTCATTATCTATCCAGAGTGCAGATCTGCGGTTTCGGCAGCCTGAACATGGTGGCTGCCACAATTGAATTTCTAACATCTCCCATTGATATCAGCACACAAAGCCAAAAAAAAAGGGAAGATGCCAATTTCACTAAAGTCAGTACATACCTTAGGTGAAGTGCCCAAAAAAGGTGACCAGAACTATCACTGGTAATGGAGATTTACCTTCTTTATGGTGAAAAAGTATGTAGGAAGTCTATTCAAAAGGGCCTATTGGAGTAAATAGTATACTTTAGATAATTATTCTCTGTTTCCCAAAACCCTCACAAGATTTCGTATTTGGGCATCTCATTTGTAAATATGACCCCCTTAAACATATTTTGTATTTATTGTATTATATTTCATATTCCAATACAGATTTTACAATTTAAATCTTAAATTGGTTGCATCTTTTCAGGTATTCTCCCCCTAATCTGGAAATGCCATGCCAGAAGCAGTACAGTACATAAGAGAGTGATAATTTGCTACTTTCAGCCTAGTATACACCCTGTCTTTAGAAAATTGGAAGTTATCCCAGAAGCCAGATTTTCTGAAGTGCCGTCAATATTTTTCAAATTAGGGGGTACAGGCTTTACTTTGCAAAACTGTTAGGGAAATAGTAGCCTGGTTGAAAGGGAACTGGATCTTCAAACAGCTTTGCCTGTACCCAAGCTCAAGACTTGAGCCACTGGTGACTTGAATGCATCTTGAGTCCCAATATGAAAGATGGACTGTACGTGCAAATAACTACATTTATTTAGGAGTTGTGCAGCTTAGAATAAATTCAGAAAGAAACCAAGCTTATATGCATTTGTTAAGTGTGTGTATGTCATAGTTCCTCTAAACATAAAGTGTGCTTTAAAAACACTCTCTGTAGAGAGCAACAGTGCTATGATATGTCATGCCATATTCAGTTAGGATAAACAAACTGCCCTGGGTATGTGGGGGGGGGGGAATTGCCCATTGTGAGGAGAGGAGTTTGAAAAGAATATGAAAAGTGAAATACTGTAAACTTTCCTCTGTAAAGCTACCAATTATGACTTATATTTATATCAGTCATATCAAACTAGATTATCCATAGTGCCAAAAATCTGTTTCCCAGGCTAATAAATATCTTAAGCATGTTTTGTTATTGGCATAGTTGCTTTGATATTCCTTAAGAGGAAGCAAACATATGTTTTAAAACTGAATCATTTGCAATAGCGAGTGCATTTCTGACTCCTTAGTTGCATCTAGAATTTGACTGGAATGCAAAATATTGTCTTACTCACAACTTACCGCATGTAACATAATCTCTGTTGCAGGTTACTTAGTTATAGAAAATCCATCAAGTAAGTTGATTGCCGATTTTCATATTGTGGCTATAGATTTGCTAGTTTGATTAATAATAAAGTGTGGCTCCTTTTTGTATACTTATTAGAAAAAGCTCCAAGCTGTGTGTAAATCATAAAAGCATGACTAATTGCATGGTAACTGGAGAAATGCTTTCTCTCTCTCTGGGGTGAAGCCTGCATGTCTGTGTTTTAGCTTGGCAAGTAATACAGGGATATTTAACTCCTTGGGTTTTAAAAACCATGTCATTATGGGAATGAAGTCACTGCTATATTTTATATGACTAAAGCCCTGCATTGTATAAAATGGTTTTTGTGTGACAAAAGAAGTATTATGTGCTTGAACTGAATTGAAAGGTGACTTTGTAAACATATATAAGTATCAAAAGACCGCATCTGAAGAAACCAGACTTATGAAACAAAGATTGTACTTAGCAAGTAGTGCTACATCAACAAAATCAAGGGATATTTAAAAACAATAAGCTATTATTTCACAATAATTGCAACTTAAGTGAATGGCTCATACAACTTTTTTTTAATTGTGTACCTGAATTGTAACATCCTGGTGATTAAACAGGCTTTTTTGGTAGGCAAAGGGACCCACGAGCTAATGCTGACTTTTTATTTCCAGGCCAATAAGCAAGAAATGTTTTCTACAACATGTTGAAGAGCTTTGTTCAAACAACAACCTAAAGTTTCAAGAAGAATTTTCGGTATGTTACCAGCAGTTGTCACAACATTGTGAGGCCTTCATTTGGTTCATGCGTCATATTTCATGTCCATTTTAAGCAGGCAAGGCTGTGAAGGACACTGTCATTGATCATCAGTGCCCAATTACCAGTCTGATTGTTTAGAAAGTAATGTTACACACATTTAGGTACTGTTATCTTCTCATTGCAATGTGATGAGAAATATTTATACAATGACACTAGAATTGATTATCCTTGTGACTAGTGATAGAGCAATGTTTCTTAAAATGGTCCTTTTAAGTACTGTAAATACTAGCCCTGATCTAGGTAGCCCAGGGTAGCCCAATCTCATCAGATCTCAGAAACTAAGCAGGGTTGGCCCTGGCTAGTATTTGGATGGAAGACCACCAAGGAATACCAGGGTCATGACTAGGGGTGTGCATTTGGCATATACCAAACTGAAGAAATACCCAAAAAATACTTTATCATATTTTTCGGGTATTTTTTCAGCCAGTTAACCCATGGGCTACTTATTCAGCAATCCATAAATAGCCAATCTGAAAAATCCCAAAAATATTTGGGATTTTTTGGGACTGCCAGATAGCTGCAGTTAAAGGGCTCTCAGTCCCTTTAAATGCCTTCAGAGTTCACTCGCCATGGAGTTGTGTGGCCTGGAGAAGGGATTTAAAGGGACCCTTTAAATGCCTTCAGAGTTCACTCGCCATGGAGTTGTGTGGCCTGGAGAAGGGATTTAAAGGGACCCTTTAAATGCCTTCAGAGTTCACTCGCCATGGAGTTGTGTGGCCTGGAGAAGGCATTTAAAGGGACCCTTTAAATGCCTTTTCCCTCCTCCACTGGAATAGGGGCACCTTCTTTGGAGGCCCATAGGTCCAGGGGGGTCCGATCTTTTTTAAACTGGGCAGGGGGAGCTTGAGGAGAGGCACTAGCCACCAGCTATGCTGCAAATTTAGTGCCTCTGCCTCAAAAAACAGCCCTTCTAGAGCCCCAGATACCCCCAGATCAATTCTCTATTATAGCCTATAATGGTCCCCATAGGATATAATGGAGCTGGAAAAATTCGGCAAACCCGATTATTTGGGATTTGGGAATATTGTGATGTGGAGGCAGGCAATTGCAAACCACCTCCAAACATCTATTGCCTTGAATTACCCTATGGAGTTGCCAGAAGTCAGCTGTGGCTTGCTAACACTTTCCTCCACCACCACCAACTATTGTTTGTGTAATTTAATGGAAGGTTCCTGGGAACACTAAGCCTTCCTCTCCTCACCAGCTAAGAGGACTGTCCACTAAGAGAGGACCCTAATTTATTCATATTGGATTTCTGGGATGACCACATGTTCGATAATCCTAACACGGTTTGAGAAGAGTTGCTGGTTTGTTCCAAAGGAGTTTCTCTGTAAGGATATTTTTGAAGCAATAAAATATTTGAATCATTTTCTAATACCAGTGTTGGATTTGTGCAAAAGTCTGCAGACTTTTGCTCACAGGAGTAAGCTGCATTCACACAACTGTGTTTTAAGGATATCTGCAGAACTAATGAAAGGGATGCCAGCAGACGGGGGCTCACGATAAAAAATTGAGAAACACTAGTTTACATCTTAAATAAAGTTGCCTTTGGTTCTGATGCACACTGGATGTGAACAGTTACTAGATTTTATGAACATATAGTAGCACTGCAACATGATAAGGAGCATTGTTAGATGTTACTATATACAGCCCCTGACTGCAGTCCTCAGTCATAGTCTTCTTAAGGAGTAGATCCATTACTGTAATGTGACTGTTTTGCAGTTACATAGGTTGTTGATTAAAAACTCTTTGGATGCAATCCTGATTCACTGATTAATCAAGATGAGGATGTTAGTAATTTAGCATCACTTCATACATTACCTGGAACCTTCACATGATGGAGAAGTGATGTACCATATCCTGTCTACCACAGAGACTACATAGTGGGTAAGATGCGGGTTCCACATGAATAACTGATCATACGGAAGCCTCATTCACATGATTTCCTCTTCTATTTAGGGTAAGGAGGAGAGGGATATAGTGCAAACAGGACTGTATAACTGGGCATTCATTTGGAGGCCTGGATTGTAAATTATGTCATTTGCACTGTAGAAGGAAGGAGGGGGTGTATTCCTGCTCCATCGTATGAAGCTGGCAAGTAATATGTAAACCAGCTGGTGAGAACCTTTTACTTCCTGTGGGCACCTGTAGCTTTTAAAGAGTAATCAGTAGTCTATGACTGCAGCACTGTACAGGAAAATGAAAACAGTGTATGGCAAAATAAAATTTATCACTGAGCAGTTACATAATGCACAAAAACATAACATTCATACAGAAACTTTCCGTACTTCCAAGCAGTTTCCATGCACAGACTTCTTTGAAATAAAGGGAAGTTACTCAAGGGTACTACAGTGTTTTTCAGTTCCCATTCATCTCAATGGAGAATCACAGGAGTAGTTTACAATGGTTTGCAAACCATTTTATAACAACCAGCAATGTCTAACTCAATGGCACTGCAAGTCGACTCCTGTTGAAAACAGAAAGATCTTCCAAAACTTTCATAACATTTATGTAATAACTACTTCAGATAGAAACTATGCTTAAGCCTTGGGCTTCCATTGCTGTTGCAAGAAACTTTTTCTATAGCTATCAAGTTTATAACATTTCACAATACATTCCCTATTTGTTATCTTAGAAGCATTGTATTCATCATTTCTAGCACACACATTCTGTTCCAAAAATCATTTGTCAGTCTCCAATGACTTTATTATTTCAGGATTTATACATTTGCCATGAATAGCTTGCTGTCTGGATCTGTGAATAATGAAGAAAAAATCAATTGGCACTTATGCTATTAGATGATAACATTTCATCCTTTCAGAGAATAACAAAAGGGTGAGAAGATTAATAGTATCTCCTAAAGACTCCCAGTCATGGTCCTTTAGCACTTCTGTTCTGCATTTAATAATTACTCACCATAAGATACTTCTGAAGAGTACGGCATATAGAGCTGTTTGGTCCTTTAGCACTTCTGTTCTGCATTTAATAATGGACTCACCAGAAGATACTTCTAAAAAGTATGGCATATAGAGCTGTTTATTCCACTTCAAGGTCAAAAATACCATTTTAGTAGTGCAGAAATTTTGGAGGCACATTGTGCCACACTATTAACATAACATAAGAACATAAGAGAAGCCATGTTGGATCAGGCCAATGGCCCATCCAGTCCAACAGCTTGTGTCACACAGTGGCCATCAGGAGGTCCACCAGCTGGGCCAGAACTCCAGAAGCCTTCCCACTGTTGCCCCCAAGCACCAAGAATACAGAGAACATAAGCGAAGCCATGTTGGATGATGGCTGAAAATGACAAATTGTCATCGTTGATGAGAGGGACAACAGACCCAACATTTCAAAAGACGTGGAAGAAACTGTATGACTGGTACAATATAAATGCATAGTTTAAAGTAATGGAAATTTTGGTATTACTAATCTTGTTTAGTTAATTAGAAACTATGGTAAAAAGATAAGAGTGTACAGAAACTTAAGCAAACCTATAGAAAGTGATTTAAGAAAATTGTTAAATATGGTAATAGAGTTACTGATCTCTTTGTATGTGTTATGTATGTAAGTGGATGTTTGTTATATGTTGTATGTATGTTGATTTGTGTATAATATGAAAAGTAATAAAAGTGTCCCTAACGGGTACTTTTAAAAAAAGAGAGAGAGAGAGAAGCCATGTTGGATCAGGCCAATGGGCCATTCAGTCCAACACTCTGTGTCACCCAGTGGCCAAAACCCAGGCACCATCAGGAGGTCCACCAGTGGGGCCAGAACTCCACTGTTGCCTTCTAAGCACCAAGAATACAGAGCACCACTACCCCAGACACCACTGCCCGTGTCACCCAGTGGCGAAAACCAAGGCACCATCAAGAGGTCCACCAGCAGGGCCAGAACTTACTCCCAAATCCTCCAAGACATGTAGACCCATCACCTTTAACATAGCCAGGCCAAACCCAGGAATGAGCTGGGCAGAGGAAGGAATGAGTGTGAACTAACCTCTGCCTCATCAGTTTGGCCTCCATCGCTACCTGTCCGACCCTTAGCAACAGAGGAAGCTGCAGCCCAGGAATGGAAACGAGGAAATTGGAGCCAGGCTCAGGAGACCCCACCACCACTACCACCAAGAGGAAACTGGGGAGGAAAGGAAGACCATCTGGCAAAAGCATTGAAACCTGAGGAAGCAGCCAATCTTTTTGCCACAGGGATGTTAACTCCCTTTTTAAAAAGAGAGAGAGAGAAGGTTTCTTCGTTATAACAAGATGACCCCCACCCCAGGTAGGGAATTCTGCTGAATAGTTGCTGTACCTTACCAAGATAACATTGCCTTGTCCAGGAATGTGCATTTACAGTCTAGGACAACAATCCTATGGATACCTATCTGGGAATAAACCCCTGTGAACATGCATAGAATTTTACTATAAATCTGTATGAAGGTCCATGTGCTTCCAGATTAATAGGACAGGTAATCTGAAAGGCCATGAACCAGCCTGACTGCTGAGATCATCTGCTTTTTGTGCCACCATTGTCCAATATAAAGAGGGTAGTCATGAGAGATAGGGCTTTTTTGTGATGGCACCTTTTTTGTGAAAATGTATACCATTATTCTGCTGGATGAAAGCTGTAAATTTTGGATATTGGCTTAAAGACTATTGTATGTACCTAGTCTTTAAATTGGGCTTTATGGAACATTTTCATATCTCTTTTAACTTTCTTTTGTCTCCTGAAATGGTTATGAAACTTCTTTTGACTGCTTCTGTTAATATATCACATTTTTACTTTCTTATTCTTTTAGCTTGCCTTGCCTATTTTAATGCTTTTTAGTTGATTCTGTAGATGTTTTCATTCCTAACATTGCTTTTTAATTTTTGTTTTAATGCTGACCTTTTAATTTATTATTTTTAATAATTCTGTGCCTTAACCTAGATGGCCCAGGCTTGCCCAAACAGATCTCAAAAGCTAAGCAGGGTCAACCCTGGTTAGTATTTGGATGGGAAACCATCAAAGAAGCCCAGGGTAGCTATGCAGAAGCATAGCTCTTAACATCTCTTTCCTAGAAAACCCTACAAGGTTACCATAAGGTAGCTATGATTTGATGGCTTTCCACCACCACCAATAATTCTGTAAATTGCCTTGGGTTCCTTTGAGCTTTAAAGCAGATTGAAGTGTCATCTAAACTGGATCTGAATAATTAATGAATGAGAAAGAGCTTCTGGGGCAATTTTGGCCCTTTCTGCACGGACAGTGTGCTCCGGAGAATCTGATGAGTCAAGCCTTAACGGTTGACTTCACAATCACACACATTCCCTCTGCGCTGGTTTTTCCTCTTCCAGTTTATTTAGTTGTGTATTCTATATACATTCTGCATCTCCATGCAAAACCTGCATTTTTTGAGCTAACTGGCTGCCAACCCCTCCCTCCCTCCCTCCCTCCCTCCCTCATGATTCTGCAAAAAGAAAGAGAAGGGAGGGGGAAATCCAGACCCACACATACAAGACTGACAATTTGGGAGCAAGGAATCTCCTAAAGGTAAAATCCCTCCCTCCCTCCCTCCCTCCCTTCATGATTCTGCAAAAAGAAAGAGAAGGGAGGGGGAAATCCAGACCCACACATACAAGACTGACAATTTGGGAGCAAGGAATCTCCTAAAGGTAAAAGTTTCCCTTGCTCGAAAACTAGTTGAATCCAACTCTAGGGGACAGTGTTCATCTTCGTTTCCAAGCCGAAGAGCCAGCGCTGTCCGAAGACATTTCCATGGTCATTTGGCCGGCATAACTAAACACCGAGGTGCATGGAATGCTGTTACCTTCCCACTGAAGCGGTACCTGTTTATCTACTTGCAATTTCTTGCTTTTGAACTGCTAGGTTGGCAGGAGCTGGGGCCAGAGACAGGAGCTCACGCCATCATGTGTCATTTATATTTACTGATTCCTTCTTATGTTCTCTCTGGCTTTTTAAAAGTTTGCCTGTGTGGGAGGACATGTCCTCTTTTGTCTTTGGAGAAGGAGGTAAAGAAAACAGAACAGGGAGGGAGCGTCAACCTAAAGAGAGAAAGGCAGAAACGAGGGAGGGGCAGTACTTAAATACCTGCAGAAACAATTCTACTGTGGAAAGGATTAGCGATTTGAAAGTGGATGAGAACAAAGAATCACTGCAAAAGGAGTTTTGGTAGCTTCGGGGCAACAGTGTTCTAAAAGTGGTCTGAATGCAGATTCCTGTAAAACAAATGCAAAATCAAGAGAAAGCCCCGAAAGAAAGTGAAAATGACAGTGGGAGGGAATGCAGAACAGAAGAACAGGATGCGCTCAGAGACTGGGGCAAAATATGGATGCAGAAAGGGGCTTCCTCTCCTGTTAGCCTGTTGTCTACCAATATCACAATCAGGGGTCATTTCCTGCAGGATAGCACAGGAGTGGAGCTCCGGCAGTAAAGAGCCCAGGGGGCAGGCACATGCCAGAAGCCCCACCCCCTGCTCCCAGCAGCCCTCAGTCAGAGCAAGCAACAGCCAGGTAAGCTGCAGAGCTCCCACTTGCCCCCCAGTCCAAAACAGTCCAGTGGCACCTTTAAGACCAAGTTTTATTCAGGTACAAGCTCTCCGTCCTCTGCGAGGACAGATCTGCACGTGTGTCCCCCCCCCAATAGCTAGCAATCCAAAACAGTCCAGTGGCGCCTGAGCAGTGGGTGTTGCCTTCTGACACACTTCTGGTGATGTCAGGGGGTGTGGCATATGCAAATGAGTTATGCTAATGAGCTCCTGCACCTCTTTTTCTACGAAATGACCCCTGATCACAATAGACTAAGAATGAGGTACTGCACCTGTTGAAGAACATATTTCAGTACATGCTGGAGTGTAGAGGGAATCTGTGCTGCCGTCTCAGATCATCAGGATTTTACAAACAGATACTTAACACGCCATCCTAAGCACAGCTAGATTCGAGTCCAGTAACACTTTACACACCAAGATTTTTGCTATATGAGCTTTTGAGAATCAGAGTTCCCTTTATCAGATACAAGCTTGTGTCTTCTCTACTGGACTCAAATCTAGCTGTTCTACTGCAGACCAACACATCTACTTTCTGAAGCTATCCTAAGCAAAGTTACACTCTTCTAAGCACACTAACTTCAATGGACTTTCGAAGGTGTAAGTGCTTAGGGGAGCATGCATACTCTGTCAGTATAATTAGGATGTCTTTTGTGCCTTTAATTATCTTTTAGAAGTAAATAGTATGTCTGAAATCTTTTTTTCTCTATGCACGCTAATGGTAGCCTGTATTGCTTTTCATGTGTAAAATTTGCAACAATGAAACTGTAAGGGCCACCTCCTTGCAATGGACTTTACATTGTTTTGGAAGGAGAAAGGAATTATATAATTTCGCCTTTAAATGTTTTGACATTTTCCTGAGTGTCTGACATGAGCCGATTTTCAAATTCTTGGAGTTCGAAGAACATTGATTTCTTGGTTTTTGGATGTATGTTTTTATATGAATATTGTGTCATGCCGCACCCCAAGGATTCAAACAATGTTGTTAGCAGTATCCTGAGCATGCTGAGAACTGTTGGTGGAATGATGAAAATTATAAGAATAACAATTTTATTTTTAAACCTGTTATTCCCCTGCTTCTTCTCTCTTTTTAAAAAGTCTATTAGTATATTTTATGGTTTTTAATGTGACCTGATTATGCCACTTCTATTCCTTTGCATTTAGATAATATTTAATACTTTGAACTGGGATGTGAGCTACTCATCATTTTTCTTATCACTGTTTGTTATGCCCAACATACATATTCCTGTCCTTCCTGCACAGAGGCAGAGGTCAGTGAGCAATAACAAATTGCCAGTTGTCCCTGCTTGATTAAGTACTTACTCGTTCTCATACTAAGGAGTTAAGGAAAATGCATTACTGATAGGTGAGACCAAGGCACTAGGCCATCATTGCCACATTAAGGCACTCAGGAAAAGGCTGTCTGCTCCGAAAGCCTCATGGAAACACAGAAAGGTGACTTTATGCAGTCTTCTAAGGTGAAAGTTCATATAACCTTAGATTGTTCAGGCTGACAATCTCTTCTGTAGCTCAGAATCTGACGCTGCTGATGTAACTAGAGTAGACAGTAAGGTGAAAGGCTTCTGTAATGTTACCAGCTGTCTTTAGAAATGCAACATACTTCAGACATCCAATCTTTCCTAACACTAAAAGAACACAATTGAATCCAATTACTTTGATATCATTGTCACATATTCTGTCACAAAAACAAATGAAAGTTCTAGATATTACTAGGGCTTTCTTTGTCACCATTCACTACTGATTGGAAAATGTTATGATTTATTTATAATAGAGAAGAAATCTAAAAGATGATCTGACATATCTATTATTCTATAGGAACTTCCCAAGTTTCTTCCAGACCTCGCTGCAACAGATGCTGACCTGCCTTGGAACAGGTCTAAAAATCGGTTTCCAAACATCAAGCCATGTATGGTTTTTTTTCTGATTTCTCTATTCCTTCTTTTATAGTATATAAATGTGTTCTGAATTCTTTATTCTCACTCTGTTGTTTGAGTGTGTATATGCATGTTATAATTTCTTATAGCAAAATCTGTCTTTGTATCCTTTTTGTTTTATTAAGAGTTGTCTACAAATATGTGTTTGCTTATTCTCATTGCACATAATCTGCAGGTGCAGAAACTATAGCTTCAAATGGCTTCTTAGCTTTGTAATATAATCTATGTATCAAAATCCTTATATTTTTCCTGGACTTCTCCTCCTGAAAAGTAAATGTGTAAGATATTCATTTTCCCATGTGATGCTTTTTTAAGTATACTTGTAAATGTGCTGTGTAGAGTCCACTAAAGATCAGAGTCAATATATAGTAACGTATAAGTCTAGGATAGATTTTATCGCAGGAGACAGGAGTCTGTCTCTCTGTAGTCAACACTGCTTCATTTTTCAGTTAATAAGACAAGAAGTGCCATTATTATTTTAAGCATTAGCTGTGATGTGAGATGGGGGGCAAGGCATTCCTCTGTTAATGTAGCCACATTCTGTGCTATTAACTTTTCAGAGCAGCTGCTCCTGTTATCTGCTGCTGGTTCAGGGGATATGCTGTGCCATAATTTACAAGAGTTAAAAACATATACTTGTAGTTTGTCTGTGGTATAATGTGGTAGCAGAATCTCAGCATTTGTTTCTTTTTATGGACTATATTAATTTGCCATGCATATGTTCAAAGTCCTGTTTCAATAATGTATTATTTTTGTTTTTCTGGTACACCCCTAATATTTCAGTTTATAGTATAATGCATATACTCTATTTTAAATATCCAAGCATGTTCACATTCAACATATGTTTGCTTAAAAATTGACTCTATATTCACATGAATGAGAACCACATTGGGACATTATATAAAGGTTATATGTAGATGAGAGAACAAATACAGTGAACAAAAACTTTGAAATGCTTTCATCCGTTCATCTTTTATTACTGTATGAGTAGACAGAGAGAACAAGTGAGCTGCAGCACCCAACAGAATTATTTGCCAGTAGATGGTCTACCATAATGTGTTGAAACCCAAAGGCTGAACTGGCAGTGAAAAAATATAGATTCTTCACTCCACACTTTGCAGTCTGCTTATGGCTTTGCATCATCCCACTAAAATGAATACATGAGATAGGATAGCAGAAAGGCTGTGATCACATGAGAGGCGTTTGGTCCAATGCAACCACCCCTCCCCTCCAGATCAAATGGGCACAGTCGCACAGCCACATCTGTCAGGTGTTCCCCCAGGATACTCATCCTGTCATGGGACGACTTGGAGCCAGGTTAAAAAGGCACCACATCACAAGTGGTGTTTTTGTTTCCCCGCGCATTCATTGTGCATTGCTAGATATCTGAACGTGGGGGAGCACACACAGAACGGATTGGGCAGTCTGAAACTCAGATCCATTCCCGCTGCTAGGGTGGGTTTTTTTAAAAAAAATTGCCTATATGTGCCTGTGTGTGCATGCTCATGAGTGCACATGCACACACATGCATTTTGAAAAATTTCCAGGCAGCACGCTCCATGGCTGAGACACTACAGTAATGTGGATGCCTGACCATGGAATGTCTGCATGGGTAACTGTCAGTGTGACCACAGCCATATTGCAAAGATGTTGCTTAGAACCTTGTTTATAGAGTAATTATCATATGATGAAACTGAAAATAAAACTACACAAAAGTAAAACAGAAAGAGGATCACTGTATTAAAATGGGTGCTGATGAGGTGTTATTTAATTACTATGTTATATCAGCTTTAAACAAGCCTAAAAAATTAAATTAACTTTATTTCTGCCACACAGATAACAACAACAGAGTGAAGCTAATGCCTGATGCTAGTATACCTGGTTCTGATTATATTAATGCCAGCTATGTGTCTGTAAGTCTGAAATAACTTATAGCTATTACCACATTTTTTCCTATTTTATCTATTTTGGGAGAGTGACTTAAAAATAGATTTTATATGAGAACATGCCTAACTTTTTCTTTATCTCCTTCCAATGCTGCTTCTCCTGTTTGTAACATGGAAGGTTGCTGTTTTCATTATCAAGATTTAATAGCAGTTATAATATTTACCACTTCAAACTTTGTTTAATGATGCTACAGAAGAATGAAGTGACAACACCATAATTTAGTTAACACCTGTAACTACTGCTGCAGCTGGTCTCATAATGACTGGTGCCCTAGATTTCAGTGCCTTGCTGCTGTTCCCCAGAAGTATTTCCTTCCATTCACCCACTTCACAGAAACTTGTATTCCTACTATCATTTCATCTCTGCTACAAGTAAGAAGCTGCCAGTTACTCACCCAAGGCTATTAGCAGGTAGCTATCTTTTACATGTTGCATCAGGACAGTAGCAGATTGGGGGGGGCGGGGCGACGCGACGTTGATGGCGGTCGCCTAAAAGATCGGCTCCTGATCCCGGCTCCAAAAAACTCTATCTACCCGACGAAACAATCGTTTTTTCCCCCCGAAGATGGGAAAACTAAATCCAAAGAAAGGCACGCAGCAAACGGCAGCGTCCTCGACGATCAGGACCCACTTCGCGAACGGTAATTTAACATCAAAGCTAACTCCATCTAAAGAAACAGATCCCAAAATGGCGGGCGCAACATCGCCGCTGCCGAACACAGAAACACTTCTTTCGAGGCAGGAGTTCTTAACAGTAATCTCAACGCTGGAAGAGAATATTAGCAGCAAAATCCAAGCTGCACTACAACCAATAATCCAAGCTGCACTACAACCAATAAACGAACAACTTAAATCGTTAAAAGAAGACCTGTTAGAGGTTGCAAAAACAGCAGATACAGCGCTGGAACAAGCAGAGACGACGAATGAAGAAATCAGGAGCTTGCAGCAGTCGGAACAATGGGCCAGTGAAAAAATTATGCTCCTGGAGAACAGACTGAAAGAAAGAAATTTGAAACTAAGAGGAATAGCAGAATCTCAAAATGGTGAGTCCGATTTAAAATCAATTATAACTGCATGGTTAACTTCCCAACTACAAGAAGACGACATGGCCACAATTAAGATTGAAAAGGCTTTTAGGTTGGGCCCTAAACTAAGCCGCAACGATAGATTTCCAAGAGATGTGTTGATAACCCTCTATGATCAGCAAGCAAAAGAAATAATCTTGAAGGCATCCAGATCGGATCCAGGCTTGCTCTACCAAGGGAAAAGAATTTTAGTTCTCCTAGATTTATCTATGGAAACACTCCAAAAGAGGAAAGAACTCAAAGTCATTACAGAGAAACTTAATCAACACAATATTCGATATAGATGGGCCCCTCCCTGCACTCTGACTGTGAACTACAAAGGCCAAAGATTGCAAGCAAAAGATATAACGTCGGGATACGGCCTTCTTGCATCACTGAACATTGACTTTTCTAGACCAGCTTCCCCGGATCTGGACGATTCCTAACTGTATGGAAGTACGTACTGGAACTACGAGACAAAACAAAAGTATAGCATTGGGGAAAATTTTAACTGGCTACTGTGTATAGCCAGTCACAATACAGAAGTGAAAACTTATGGCACTGAGTACAGGGAGGGGGGGGAACTTGTATTAACAAAGATAATAAGAAGGGTAGTTAATTCAAAAATCGAAGCAACTTAAAATGGAGCCGGGCCAAAGAGAGCCCTCTTTTTTTGCTTCCTATAGCAACTTTAGAGTGAAAAAGCTTGATATAGTTAGAAATATAATTAATAGGTATTCCAGGAAAGTTGGCCTTATGTTTGAGGTCACTTGGTTTAAAAAATTGTTGTGGTGTTGTTTGTTGTTAGTTAAGAAGGTTATAATACTGCCTATGAACCTAAAAATATTCCTTTTACTGTGGCTACACTCGTGTAGGTTTGAGAGATTTTTGCAGATGAAAAAAGTGAAACTGAACTTAATACAACTGTTTTTATTTAAGGTTGGGACAAGCAGTCAGTTGGTTCTTTTGGAAACGTTTTCAATGCCTGATTTTTTAATAAAGATGGAAACATTTGATTTAATTAAT
>NW_015163620.1:491981-564783 GCF_001447785.1 Gekko japonicus
TATATACAGCACCTAGTGCTCAAATAAGCATAAACAAACAAATTTCACAAGATTTCATACTCACCAGGGGAACGAGACAGGGTTGCCCCCTGTCTCCCTTGCTGTTTGCCCTTTCAGTAGAACCACTGGCCAATGCCATAAGAAATTCTGAAAAGATAAAGGGAATAAGGGTAAATCAACAAGAGTATGCAGTTGAAAAGATATTACTGCTATCACTGGATTACAGATTCTTGGACTTACCTGGGAGTGAAAATTCCTCTAAACATCCATGACCTTTTCAAGAGAAATTTTGTGGAAACAGCTTATTCAGTTGAGAACCTTTTAAAAAAATGGAACACACATTCATTAGCCTGGTTAGAAAGACTATATGTAATTAAATCATTTATTTTGCCTAAATTTTTATATTTATTTAGAGCTCTACCTATAAAAATACCGACTCAGAACTTAAACAAATGGCAAAAAATTATAAATCAATTTTATTGGAACTATAAGAGACATAGAATTAAATTTGAAACACTAAGGAGACCAAAAGAACAAGGGGGAATAGCTTTCCCAGACTTAACAAAATATTATGAAGCCTCAATTTTGGCAAATCTTCCAAGATTACAGAGTACCAAACTGGAGACAGAATGGATGGTCATAGAGGAATCATATCTTAAACCTAAGAGTTACATAGAAACGATTTGGCTAGAAAATAAGGAACGCTCAAAACAACATCAAGACAACCTTTTTATTAAATCTTTATTATATATCTGGGACAAAAATAGAAAGGTCTTGGCTCCTGATCTATCCCCAGCCTCTACATTTGTAGGACAGCCCTGGTTTCCACCGGCTGAAACGCAACAGTCTTTTAGGGAATGGAGAAATGCTTCGATCATTAGAATATATGATATTACAAAAAAAGGAGTAATATTAACAAAAGATCAATTGGGAAAAAAATCAAAACCACCATCCCATGGTTTGAATATCTACAAATTCAAAATTTCTTAAACAAACCAACTATAAAAGAGAAATTGTTTAGATCACTTACGGACTTTGAAAAACTTCTAGTGAGCAGCGTACCAAAACTGAGAGGTCTAATATCAAAAATATACACAACCTTGATAAAACCAACTTTGTCTTTACATCCATCATATATGGATGCCTGGCATAAAGATTTGGGAATAGAACTTACCTTGGAACAGTGGAAGTCTATTTGGCTATCTTCAGCTTTGAAAACACCTTCTATTAATTCAGTACAGCAGAATTATAAATTAATATCACGTTGGTACTTAACCCCTGTTCAAATAAATCACATAAATAAGTCCTATTCCCCAAAATGTTGGAAATGTGGAGAGTTGGGAACGTATAAACATTGTTGGTGGGACTGTAAAGTTATTAAGTTATTTTGGTTAAAAATTTTGGAAAACATAGAAAGAATAACGGAAATTAAGATTCCAAATACGCCGGAATGTGTATTGTTAAACTATTGGCCTCCTAACTCTATTGATTTTTTCAAAAAAGCACTGATAAATTCTCTTTTAACAGCAGCCAAATCATCAGTGGCTCAGTTTTGGAAGAACCCATCATCTCCTTCAATTTCATTATGGTATTCAAAGGTGTGGGACTATTTTATTATGGATAAAATCTCTACCGGTATTAATGTTCAGAATCCTTATAAAGCCTATTTGGCTTTTTTGAACAAATGGAGTACGGTACTAGAAAATATAGACAAAAATCCTATAAGTAACAATTCATTTATAAACCATGAATATTATAATATGATGAAGTTGCCTTGAAATAGTATGAAAACTAAGGCAGTTTGTTGATATGTTTGATTGTTAAGTTTTAATTGTTAAAGATGTTATATATTTATGTTGTAATGTTTATAAAATAAGAAAAATAAAAAAAAATGTTATTAAAAAAAAGGACAGTAGCAGATTCTTGGCTGAAGGAGGATTTCCCTGAGATATGCTCTGGAATCTGCCAGAATAGTATGTTTGTTGCCATCTCATTCTGGACATAGATGCTATGGTTTCATAGAAAAAGAAGCTCTCTGGATTGTATTCAGTTTTTTCCTCCTTAGTTCTGAGAACTGGGAGATATGTGCAGTTTTGGGTTTGAAGTGGCACAGCAGATTTTTAGACAAGAAGCATTTGAAGATGACAGTGTTTATATGTAGTGTATTAGCCATCAAACCTCAAGAATCTCCAATGTCCATCAACCTGTCAGAAGCTGACCTGCATGCCTCTCATTGCAAGTATCTGCAATTTTCCTACAACTACTAATACATCCAGTGCAAAGCAATGCCATTTGGTCTTACAAAAGTTCAGAGTGTTCATGAAGCAAGCAAACCTAGGAGGAAAGTAGATGAGATGGTAGCGATGGATACTTGAAGCTGCCTCAGTCAGACCTAGTGATCAAGATTGTTTACCCTGACTGGCAGTAACTCTCTCTGAGGCAATGACTGATGAATCAGTACTGACTACGCAGAAACATGACTGCTGATCCATCTTCCAGCACAGATGCCCACATTAGATCTCAGTCTTCCTAGATTTCAGTGACAGTTCTACCTTTTCCTCTGAATTCAAGGAGGAAGATGACAGTACCTTGGAAGCTGACAAGTCAGATAAATCCTTGGCCAGTATGTCTGACTGATGCTAAAGCTCTACCTACAGCCAAGGGCATGAAGATATACACAGATGGTTCCTATAGGCATCTTTTTGAGACTGGAGATAAAACAGCAGTCTCCAAAATGTCAAGACCCAGACTTTGGTTTTTAAATGCCAATGCACAGACTGCTGGCAAAGCAATTCAATGGCCTTATCATCTACACCGATACTTATAAATGACCCTCACCCACCAAATGGGAAAACACTTTGAACTTCTGGCTACCTGTTACCTGAGACACCTTGCCTTTGAAGTCACCTTCCTGGCTGCAGTTAGCAAGGAGGACAAGTGAACTCTGCATGGTGCAGCTAGGCCCTCCTTATTTGCAACTTCACAGGAACAAAGCATTCCTACACCCAGATATCTCTTTCCTACCAAATGTTGTGTTTTGGTTTCACATACATCAAGATACAGTCCTTCCAACTTACTTCCCTAGTCTGACATTGGAGACATAGAGTACAGTGCCCTTTAGGTGCCATGGGACATTGTCCTTCTACCTGGACAGATCTTCACCCTTCAGAAAACACTGGGTCACAGCTATCATCAAGGTCTGCTGTGAGATGTCCCTAAAGAGGCTGCCAGTAACAATCAATGGTCTCTCAAGGACAGTCACTCTGTCTTCATCCAGCTGGAGGATCCCTCTTTTTGAGCTGCCCAGAGTAGGCCCCTGTGCCCAGGCTTTCACCTTTATAAAGATCTGGTTGTCAGAGCATGAGCAGCTGCATTCTTCAGCAGTCCTCAACATTCTCTTGCCCTAAGTACATCTGTACCTGCCTCCAGATAAGCTTACTAATTGTTACCTATCAGTGCATAGAGATCATGAAGAAGAAAAACTAGTGGCTTACTAGTAACTGATGTTCATCAAATGCTTATCTGTGTATTCACATGACCACTGCTCCTTCCCCACAACAAATGGTTTTAACTTGCTGTGATGATACTTTTTTGAAGAATTTGAGCAACAAGACATGACTCCTCCCTGCTGGCTGTAACCAGTCAAGACAGTGCCTAAAAACAGCCTTTAGATATTTCCAAATTGAAACTATGCACGGACACAGAACCCATCAATGTGAATGCACATATAACCAACCACTTGTAAAACATCATTCATAGGTAATCAAACTTTTGTCATACAGTGCATTTCCCTTGAACCAGATTGTTTCTGACAGGCTGCTACAGCCTAAATAATAAGTTAGACCTTTCCACATGTGAGGATGCACCAGTCTACCCTCCCTTTAGGTGTAGTTACAGATCTGCTCATTGCCACCAAATGTAGGCCTAAAACAGTCACTCTTCTTCTTGAGGTATAGTTAATCCCACTCTGCGCTTCTTCAGAGACAGGGCTATACTGTCTACATCTGCTCTCTTGCTGAGGCAACCTAGAACCTATCAGCTGCTATATTACCCCTAACATTCAATCAGCTTTCTAAAAGGTGATTGCATGTTAGAGCAACATTGAAATAGGCTCAGTCACTAACAGCCAGTTTGCTGTTTCACCTTCAAGGGCTGGGCAACTTCCTGTCTATCAGATGAAAGCGCATGCAGTTCATAAGACAAGGGTACTCTTGGAGAAGACAAAAATATGCTTTGGGAACTAAAGGAAGCAAAGGATAGGGAATGGCTATGTGTCTAGGAGGGCCCCAAATAATATAAAGTTAGGATGGTTCTAGAAGCAGAGGAGTTTTTTAAATCTTAGTTAGCAAACTGAAACTTGGATAAAGGCAAGAAATTGAGGTAGCTGCCCCAAATATATTATAAGTTCTTGTGTGGTATAATTGGAGATAGTAACCGTGGCAGTCTGTTGTGGCAAAATGCCCACTTATGAGATATGGGCGTCTTGGTTAATTATCCTAATGTCAGTTCTGGCTGAGACTTGGATTTTATGGGATGCCTTGCCAGCTCTCCAGATAGCACGACTGAATCAGGGGTGGTCCTATTTTCTATGATGCTTTGTGTTCTGTGCTGACCAAAGTCTTGTTTATCTGCCTTAATGCAAAACAGAAAGGCAAGCAGATCACACAAAGGTGGCAGGACAATAAATATGTTTCCTTGGAGGCTCCTTTCCCCTTTTAATTTTCTTAGATTATAGGGTTAAACTGAACTAAAGGTAGGAGAGCAGTGTAGGAAGTCAAACCCAGATATCATCTTATGTTCCATTCAGAGACAAAGCCTATAATCCTAAAAACATTTCCCTGGGAGTAAGCACCATTGAATAAAATTTGACTAACTTCATCTGAGTTCAGGATTGCAGTCATAATTTCAAAAGGAGATACTGATTCACACTAGAGAATGATTTAGTCCATCATAGATCTATGCATACTAGTCAAATAAAATCAAGATGCTTACAGGTCAAATTATTCACAGCTGTTAGTTATCTGATACATAATATAGAGAACAGGTGGCAGAGAGAAGCTATGTTAATCCTCCCCAGTGTAAGAGTGAGGTGAGGAACCATAACTCAGAGATACAAAACTTTGTTTGTTATGTGTCCATTCTGGTGGGCTGGCACCGAAAACAGGATATTTGGACCCTGGTCCATCAGAGTAATATAATATTAGCTGTGTGTGTATGTGTGTATGTGTGAAGCAGATCTCTGATTATATATAGGAAGATTTACATAGAGAAAGATTATACAGAGATGGCATAGAGGAAAATTTATATGATATATCTGATTCTGAATATGGCACTGGGTGTGGATTGTTAAACCCAAAGATTAGGGCCATGTACAGAGAAAGGGACATCTTTCTGTAAACTTGGGGGAAATCCAGGTTTTCCAGAAAATCTTAAACTGTAAATAACAGGGAGCCTTTTAAAAGTTTTAAAACGCTGATGTATGGTTACTGCAGCTATAATTCCACACTGGAGGTTAACCAGGGAAAGGAGGAGCAGGCAAGCAGCCAAGACATGAAAGAAGATAGAATGTGTGGGAAGAAGGAAAGAAAAATGGAGTACAGGGGGAAATGGGGACTTGAGGGAGTCAAGGAAACAGGAAAGTTGAAAAGCTGCAAGGGGGAAGAAAGGAACGGCAGGAGTAAAAATGACAGGTAGAGAGATGGGAGAAAGGGAAGGACCTAGGAAAAGGAGAAAAACCGTGGGGGTGAGGGAAGGAGGAAAATAAAGGTAGATTGGGGAAGATGATCAATTGGGCATTATGAGGTTCCCCCTGCAAGTCCCCATGGATCCCCGCTTGTCAAAGATATTGTGGTATCAAGACTATTCCTACCACCCTGTATAAATATTTTGGTAATTCCTGGGTCAATGAAGACTACTACATTTATTACTAAACACTGTCACTTTCTAAAATCTTTGGTGAGAGACACATTAAAAGGAATGATACTGAGTGTAAGGTTGGAATGAACAAATTCTTTCTTGATTGCCATAAGAAATGATAAAATTTTGAATGTTTTCATGCAGCAGTGGAGAAGGTTTCTGTTATGAGCAATATGAAGTTGACTTCAGATTATGCTAGCTGAATGTATTCACCTTTTTTCTTCATCAGCATTGAGTGTTGTCTTCTCCTTAGGGCTATTTATGTCCAAATGAATTTATTGCTACTCAGGGGCCATTACCAGGCACAGTGGGAGATTTCTGGAGAATGATATGGGAAACTAGAGCAAAAACCCTTGTGATGCTTACACAGTGTTTTGAGAAAGGACGGGTAAGTAACCAGCAAATGAATTGCAAATACAATTAATAATTGGCCATTATGCATTCAAAAAGCCAGCACATGACTATTTTGTTCCATGCTGGTTACAGATAAGATGTCATCAATATTGGCCTGAAGACAACATACCAGTAACTGTTTTTGGAGATATAGTGATTACCAAATTAGTGGAAGACCATCAAACAGATTGGACCATCAGGGATCTAAAAGTTGAAAGGGTAAGGCCAGGTCTGATTAATTAAATTTTAAAGATACTTCCATATATTGTATAAAAATCATGATTAGTGTGCTCCTACAATGTCTACTTTTAATCCTAAACTCATCTAGCTTTCCTAAATGTTTATGGCTTCTTTATGAACAAACTATATTAGATGTCATTCTGCTAGATAGCTATGTGTTTCTAGACCTGTCAGTTGCTCTGCAAGACTAGAAAAGTATCACTAAGGGACCATTTTCCCTACTCCTAGTTCAGCACAGCAGCAAACAACTAGGAATGATGAAAATGTCAAGGGCTCATGGAGGTTCATTGAATCTCTGTGTAGGTTTAGCATCAAGTTGATCACTTGCTTGTGTGAAGCAGACATTATTTGTTGATGTTGTTCAGTCGCACAGTCAAGTCCGACTCTTCGCGACCCCATGGACCAGATCCCGCCAAGCCTTCCTGTCTTCCGCCGTCCTCTGAAGTTGGTTCAATTTCATGTTCGTTGCATCTATGACACTGTCTAACCATCTCATCCTTTGCCGTCCCCGTCTTCTTTGACCTTCAATCTTTCCCAGCATCAGGGTCTTCTTCAGTGAGTCCTCCCTTCTCATTTGGTGGCCAAAGTATTTGAGCTTCAGTTTCATTATCTGGCCTTCCAGGGAACAGTCAGGGTTGATTTCTTTTAGGATTGACTGATTTGATCTTCTAGCAGTCCAAGGGACTCTCAAGAGTCTTCTCCAGCACCATAGTTCAAAAGAATCTATTCTTCGGCGCTCAGCCTTCCTTATAGTCCAACTCTCGCAGCCATACAGTACTACTGGGAATACCATTGCTTTGACCATGCGGACTTTTGTTGGCAGGGTGATGTCTCTACTTTTTATCATGCTGTTTAGGTTCGCCATCGCTTTCCTCCCAAGGAGCAGGCGTCTTTTAATTTCATGGCTGCTGTCACAGTCTGCGGTGATCTGGGATCCCAGGAACGTGAAGTCTGTCACTACTTCCACGACTTCCCCTTCTATTTGCCAAGGAGTGATGGGGCCGGATGCCATGATCTTAGTTTTTTTGATGTTGAGCTTCAAGCCCACTTTTGCGCTCTCCTCTTTTACCCTGAGCAAGAGGCTCTTGAGGTCCTCTTCACTTTCTGCCATCAGAGTGGTATCGTCTGCATATCTGAGGTTGTTGATCTTTTCCCCAGCAATCTTAATTCCCGCTTGTGATTCATCCAGGCCAGCATTTCGCATGATGTACTCTGCATATATATTAAATAAGCAAGGCGACAATATACATCCTTGTCGTACTCCTTTTCCTATGCTGAACCAATCAGTTGTTCCATATCCGGTTATATTTATTATTATATATTATTATTATATAAATAAGACATTATTTAGATATATATTATACATTTACTGCATTTATATACTGCCTTTCTTTCATCAGCAGCCTGAATAGCCCAGTTTAGCCCAACCTCAGCAGAGCTTGGAAGCTAAGTACAGTCATACACAGTCAGTACTTGGACTGGAGACTACAAGGGGACACCGGGGTTGCTGTGTAGAGGAACACAATGGCAAGCCACCTCAGCTTAATTCTTGACAAAAGCCCATGGTCCTGGGGTCTTCATGAGTTGGTTATGACTTGACAGCACACAATAATTATAATTATTATGCTTTCCTTTACTGAAATCATGGTGGGAATACACAGGATCACCTAGAGGTCTCCCATTGAGGTGCTAATAGATGTATGCCTGTTAGGTTCAACAAGTCTGCTGTGTCATGTGCCCTCCAGCCATACCCTGATACAGTATTACAGATCAAAGACAGAGATTTTTTCCTGCAGTCATGCAAACTACAATACTTTTTATTTAATGCTATATGATACTGAATGATGGGATATCAAGTAAAGAATGTATACATTTTGAATTAGCCCTGGCTGCTGATTTTATCCTTCCAAGATCATCCAATTAAGGGCATGCTTCTCAGACAAAATGGCTTGAATAAGTTTCACTAACAAATTTTACTGGAATTTATCCCTGTATAAGTGTAAACACTCAAATCATAGGTAAAGGTTTACTGTGAAAATTATAAAACAAAAATCTTTTATTGTTCCATCTTTGCAAGCATGGGGATTGTATGATGGTACGCCAGTGTAACTTTACTGTGTGGCCTGAACATGGAGTACCAGAAACAACTGCATCATTAATCCGTTTTGTAAAGCTGATCCGTGCTAGCCGAGCACATGACAGTACACCCATAGTTGTTCATTGCAGGTAAGTGGAGATTTCAATAGAAAATAACAAGACTAAATAGTAATGATGTTACCTGGAAACAGGGCTTTTTTCTGGGGGGACGTGCCAGAATGGAGTTCTATAACTGAATCAACAAAATCCTTTTAAAAATATTTAGAAGTTTTTGGTATACAGATAGAAAACTTCATTTCCCTCTTGAGAGTTCTGACACCTCTTTTTTTTTTTTTTTAAGCCCTGCTTGGAAAGCTAGTAATACAGAGGAATACTCTTTCACAAGCGTATCTCCAGATTTTGTGGGCAAGGGCAATACATCAAGAAGGGATTTGGAGTATCAGAAAGTGAGGGAGGCAGCACCTGAATTCTAATCTTTATAAAACGTATAAAAATAACAAAATACAGAAAAAATGTGGGTAGGTTGGAAAAGCCATCTAAAATACAAAATTAAGGGAATTAATGAACTATCTGTAGCTAGATGGCCTATAAAATCAGATGATCCCTTGTGGAAGCCATCCCAGTTACACTAAATGTTTCCTCCCTTCCCTTGGGCTAGTCCAAAGTTAAGAACATAAGAGACACCAGTGTTGGATCAGGCCAAAGGCCCATCCAGTCCAACACTCTGTCACACAGTGGCCAAAAATACCAGGTGCCATCAGGAGGTCCACCAGTGGGGCCAGGACATTAGAAGCCCTCCCACTGTTGCCCCCCGCCCCAAGCACCAAGAAGACAGAGCATCACTTGCCCCAGAGTCCCTATCTATACCTTGTGGCTAATAGCCACTCATGGACCTCTGCTCCATATGCTTACCTAATTCCCTTTTGAAGCCGTCCATGCTGATAGCTGCCGCCACTTCCTGTGGCAGTGAATTCCATGTGTTAATCACTCTTTGGGTGAAGAAGTACTTCCTTTTATCCGTTCTAACCCGACCACTCAACAATTTCATTGAGTGCCCACAAGTTCTTGTATTGTGAGAAAGGGAGAAAAGTACCTCTTTCTCTACCTGCGCTATCCCATGCATAATCTTATAAACCTCAGTCATGTCACCCCTCAGTCGTCGTTTCTCCAAGCTAAAGAGCCCTAAGCGCTTTAACCTTCCCTCATAGGGAAAGTGTTCCAACCCTTTTATCATTCGAGTTGCCCTTTTCTGCACTTTTTCCAAAGCTATAATATCCTTTTTAAGGTGTGGTGACCAGAACTCCACACAGTATTCCAAATGAGGTCTCACCATTGATTTATATAGGGGCATTATGATATTGGCTGATCTCTTTTCAATACCCTTCCTAATAATCCCCAGCATAGCATTGGCCTTTTTTATTGCAGTCACACACTGTCTCGACATTTTCAGTATCTACTACGACTCCAAGATCTCTCTCTTGATCAGTCTCTGCCAGTTCAGACCCCATCAATGTGTATTTATATTTAGGATTTTTGGCTCCAATGTGCATCACCTTGCACTTGGCCACATTGAACCCCATTTGCCATGTTGACGCCCAGTTGCCCATCCTTGACAGATCCCTTTGGAGTGCCTCACAATCCTCACTGGTTTTCACCAAACAACTATCCTGTATTATGAATGTCCAAAGAGGTGAAAGACAGATTCAGATCAGGGAGATTAGTCTCTATCCTGAAGTATCAGTAGTGGAGAGGCAATCTTGGTGATCAGATTGAATCTTTGAACTAAGCCTTGTTATGTAGTGGTGGAGGAACAGTCTGGGATGGAACTGAACCCAGTTTGGTCATGAAAGGAGGCCATAGGCATGGATGCCGTGCAGATTTAAAGGGTGCGATCAGACATGAACATCTGGAAAGCACCCCGCACCCGTCAGCAGACCGTTTTGCTCTGCCACAAAAGCGGAGTAAAAAGACACCAGGGAAAGTCCTGTAGCAAACGGGTTGCTACGGGCCATGGACGGACTTTCCCCTGCCTGATCACTCCAGTGCACTCTCATGGCGTCGGAATGGTCTAATCAGGCCATCCTGACTCCATGCCGTTGTCCCCCCCCCCTTCTTAGTATGCACATCATTGCACACTCCATAGGGAGCCCTCAGTGCTGAGATGTGATTCAGCGATTCCCCGTTTAAGCGCATCAGGAGCAAAAAAACCCCAACCCGACTCACCCGGGGTTGTGTCTGATCACTGCAGTGGCAGGCTGCCCCCACAGCTTCAAAGGATTGTGTGATTGCGCAACTGTGAGTCAAATTCCTCCAGAGGAAATAGCCTTGCTCTCCCCCCCCCCCCCCCCCGGCGTATCTCCCGTGTCCGCCACCTTATTGTATTTTTCCTGGGTGTTTACTATTGGGGCAAAATCCTACTGGCTGCATTTTTGGATCCTCTCTGCCCAGAATTTTGATGAATCCTCGGAGCCAAAGACTGGGGCTATTGGCAGGGTATGTCCAAGCTCCCAAGGGAACTTGACTTCTCCCTTGTGAGTCAGTTTCCCAATTGCCTGTAGCTCAATATTGCCATTGGACCTGTTTTATTTCAGTTGTGGGAGGTCCAGTCCAAAACCCAGCAGCAGTTGTACATTACTAACAGTGGCATAGAGTCAGTTTTGGGTTTATAAGGCAGCAGTAGCAATGGTTGGAATGGAAAAGCTCCCTGTTTCCCTCATTTGCATATTGGTTGCACTGGCATAATGATATACTATCACACCTTGAAAGTAACCCTTTCTATACTGTGCACACTAATCCTGTGCCATCTTTTTGAGAGACAGTGTTACCAATTGTTAAGGGAGGTTATGGAGCCAGTACACTGTAGGTAGATGTTGTGGGTGGTACTGGGAACATTTGCAGCAGCCTCTTATCTGTGTGGGGGCATTGACCTGCATCCCCAGTTAGAGACATGGAGTACCTGTAGTAGTTCTGAGCAGAGCACAGTTAGCAATATGCTGGTTTGTTCTCCACCTTGGCTGCTTTAAAAAATCTGGTTTTTTTACAAATACCATTTATCTAGAGTTCCTATTATCAAAGTTCCTTTATGTCTCTCTCTTCTCCATGGTGTTCTAAGAATCTCCAACATGAGTCCAGAGAAATATAGCCCCATGCCATGCACCCTGTCATCTGAGATGTGGTTGTACTGGCAGAACCAGCTGCGGTGTAGTGGTTAAAAGTGCAGACTCTAATCTGGAGAACTGGGTTTGATTCCCCACACCTCCACATGCAGCCAGCTGGGTAACTTTGGGTCAGTCACAGTTCTCTTAGAGCTGTTCTCACAAGAGCCATTCTCTCAGAGCTCTCTCAGCCCCACCTACCTCACAGGGTGTCTGTTGTGGGAAGGGGAAGGGAAGGTGATTATAAACCACTCTGAGACTCCTTCGGGTAGTGAAGTGTGGTGTATAAAACCAATTCTCCTTTGTATTCCTCTTCTTCCTAAGCTGCACTATGGCTGTGCCAGATGTGTATGTGTTTTTCCCCCTTTCCCATTGGGATCAATTGTCCTGCAAAGTGTTTATACTTACACCACCTTTCACTGGCATAACATTATGCCAGAACTGGGGCAGGATGTGGACTGGGGGGTCTTGGGGTGCCAGTATTGTACTGGCAATTTAGGAAAATTGTTTTATGAATGATTTTAATTGTATTTATATGTTTTTTGTGTAAACCACCCTGAGCCTGCTTCGGCGGGAAGGGCAGGGTATAAATTGAATCAATAAATAAAGTTAAGTCCCACTCCTCTCTGGCCCTAAGCCATCACAGTGGCAGTGTAACACTATGCCAGTGTATCTCCATGTTATGCGGTGCAGGGACTTAACCTGTAGGGCTGCCAACCTCCAGGTGGGCCTGGATTTCTCCTGGAATTACAACTGATCTCCAGACTACAAAAAATAAGGTCCCAAGGAGGAAATGGCAACATCAGAGGGTGGCATCTGTAGTGTTATATCTCTGCTGAGCCTCCCTCACCTCCCCAAACTCCATCCTTCCCAAGTATCATCTCCAAATCTCCAGTAATTTCCCAAGATGAAGTTGGCAACTTTACTATAACTGGTTCCAGTTTGACCTTAGAAGTGCATCCTTAGACTTACATGTGCAATGATTAATTCTCCATTTGTTCTTTGTAGTGCTGGAGTTGGAAGAACCGGAGTTTACATTGCCCTTGATCATTTAACACAGCATATAAATGACCATGACTTTGTGGACATATATGGACTTGTAGCTGAGCTGAGAACAGAAAGGATGTGTACGGTACAGAATCTGGTAAGCTATTTTAGAGCCTACTCTGTAGCATAGCTCTCACAGTCAGCAGCTGAGAGGGTAAACTTGTCTGTGGTCTTGGACTGCACCACTTCAGAACAGCAGATAGCAGCTTGCATGATGGAATGCTGCCCCCTTGAAAAAACATTGCTGCACATAGAACACTGGCATGACAGCTGGAGGGCTGGGCCAGGGCAGTCATGCTTACAGTATGGAATGTAACTTTCCTCCTTGCTGAAAGATAGTGCAAAGAATGGGCATTCTCTTTTATGGCTCCTCTATTTCTGGTATCCATTCCTGAAAACATGATTCACTTGGTCTTGCCATCCAGTGCTGCAGAGGAGAAATATGTAGATACCAGTGTTCCCTCTAAGCTGAGTTAGTGTGAGCTGGCTCACAATTTTTTAGCCTCCGGGTCACACGTTTTTGTCTTCGCTCAGGAAGGAGGGCTCCAGAGCAAACTAATTTATGCAGTAGCCAAATGGCTCGCTCACAACTTTAATGCCAGTCGCTCACAAAGTAGAATTTTTGCTCACAAGACTCCACAGTTTAGAGGAAACATTGGTAGATACCAAATTATTTTAAATAAAATAAAAAACAAAAGTCATGCTGATGTGATGTGTCTGGTGAAGGATTTCATTCTACTCTTCTACACTGTTGTTTTATACAAATCAAGCTAGGTGAATGCTCCTCTCATTGGAGTGGACTCCTGCTTCTCCATTTTTTGTGGTTGGATTACAATCCAGATACTATTTGACAGCCAGTAAGAGACACGTTTGATCTTTTTTTTTTTGTCTTAACTTTACTGTTACATACTTACTTACTACTAAGATAAGAGCCCTATGCAGACACTATATTGGCATTCTGTTCATGCAGAGTGGGAGGCTGCCAGCTCCACTTTTGGGTGTGCAATACATTCAGTTACTGTATTGTGTGAATGCATGGATTTTCCATGCAGGTACTCTCGCGTTCCCCCTTTGTCCTCGGAGTAGCGCCCCCGGTGGCCGTAGTGCCGCGGGACTCGTCAAGCCCTGGGGAGACGGGTGGTCCAGGAGGCAGGAGAGTTCAGGGAAAAGGGGGGATGAGAAGGGCCTCAGACTGGCAGGGGATGGGGTTAAGAGCACCCTGAGTGTCCCTCTGCCTACACGCTGTGACAGTTGTCCCTTGCTCTCTCTTTCTCTTTCACTCCTGTGCTCTCTCTCTTTCCAGCAGTCCCAGCGTGCCATCCTCCCCGGCCCTCTCGTTATCCCGCCTTTTATTCCCCTTGCTCCCTTTCCCGGACCGCCCCTCCGCCCCCTCGATCTGGGCCCCTCCCTTTCGTATAAGCAGGAACGCCGGCAGGGCGTTCCCCAGGTTTGCACTGGCACGCCAGCGGCGGCTTTGGCGGCCTCTGTGCTGCACCGCCGGTGCCATTCTGCTGTGTCAGGCTCTCAGGGCTCGCTCCCAGCCCGCTTGCCTCGCCGTCCGGCTCTGTTTCCCGGCGATATCTCCTCGAACCCCGACCCCGTCCTCTGGCGCGTCCGGGGCTGGGCGTCTTGGATGGGGCCACTCCTCCCCCCTCCCCCGCCGGATGGTCGGGCTGCTCCGTTTCCACGGGTCGCTTCTCCTCTGGTAAGGCGAGTTGTTGGGCCCCTCTGCGGGTTGTCGGGGATTCCGGGGTCTGCCGATTACGGGCCACGACCCCCGGAGCGGGACAGGTACAATTCCCACTGAATGGGAACCCTTTTGGTTTACATGAAGAGACTCTATTCCCACAATGAAAATCTACATGTGCATACCCTATTCATGCGGTACAGCTATCATGCTCCCAAAAATATGTGGCTTATGGCTTCCCACTTTGCATGAAGGAAACACCAATGTAACAACAGCAGAGTGCTATAATAAAATACAAATTGAAATATATAATCCTGCGCCAGACCCCATATAGACTGTTCCAATAGGCAAAGTCGGCCTTGAGTTTAAATGTATGCATTTTACTTTATTTCACAGGATATGTCACAGCATTTTACCATCAGAAGCAAGTTCTCCATTCATCAATCATATCAAACATTTTAAATTGAGAATTTGGAGTATAAATATTTTAAATAAATTATCTGATTACCTTTTCATTTTCACCTTTCACAGGCACAGTATATATTTTTGCACCAGTGTGTTTTGGATTTGTTGACAGTTAAGAGGAGCAGCCAGCCAGTATGTTTTGTAAATTATTCAGTACTGCAAAAGATGGACTCTTTGGATGCCATGGAAGGTAAGCAAATTTATCTTATTTTTTTATATAAGAAATTGTATAAACCTCCTTTCAACACATGGTTCCCAAGGCAGCATAAAAAATTCAAAGTAAAATACAACAAATCAACAAAGGAATCACTTTAATGGATCGCTTAAGAACAACACATTGGTAATATAACCATAACAACTGGGGATGAGTTCTTTTCTGCAGTTCTGTTCCATTTAGGATTTCTTCTCTATTCCTGGGGTTTTGATTTGAAGAAATTTTGTTGAAGTTCATGGATTTCATTGGAGGAACCTCAGGAGTGAGCAGAGAATGATTCCATGCCTTTCTTATGACCCACTAGCCCACCCATTTTTCCCCTCAGTGTCTGCGGAGAATTACAGTGATTCTGCATGAGTGTCAAGTTGGAGCCCAGAAGTGCATATTTGTGGGCTTTCAGAAAAGTGCCAGGGTTGCTTCTGAGAGCGGAGAAATACATACTTCTGCTCATGCTTCTGTGTTCTCAGAAGTGAGTCAAGCACTTGGAGGACCATCTCTAAGCACCAAGAATTGAGTCTTGCATTCAGACTTGGTTGGACTGTTCATCAGAAGGCCCTTGGAACAGGGTTTGATATCATGAGCAGTCTGAAGGAGCTGGGAACCTTTTTTAAATTACAAAATCCAATATAATCAGATTTGGCAATGATCCCTAATAAAAACCAAAGCAGATCTAAATGTTCCTTTTATTATTTTTAACTTGCAAAGGGCAGTTGTTTGACCATATTTCATTAGTAGTCTTTGAGAAATGTCACTTGGTCTATGTTTTCTGCATCCTACTCAAATTGGCAGTTAGTGAAGTTCAGCCTGTCTAGAGTCGTAAACCTAGAGAAGAAACAAAGAAGTATCACTCCATGTTATACTCCCCCATTAATCTGGATAATCCAGAAAAGATTAAACAAGGAGTTGCAATGGTGCTTGTCAAATAGAAACCTTCAGACAATTCCCATCATCCTTGCTTTGCTTTGTGCTTAACTATCGCATGCAGAGGTCATTTCGGGGGGGGATCACGGGGGATCGCAGTCCCCCCAGGTGAGGTGCAGGAGGGCGGGGCACATGATGAAGCCCCGCCCCTTCTTCCGGCCGCCCCCTTCTTCCAGCCTCATTCTGTTGCAGAAGGAGGAAGAAGCAGGAGGGTAAGTTGGCGTCCTCCCCCTCTGCGTGGCCGAGGCCACTCCACGTGGCCTCCGCAAGGACTCCCAGCCCCATCCAGGAGCTTCCCCGAGGTAGCTGTGTTAGTCTGTTGCTGCAAAATAGTCCAAGTTTTCAAATAGCACCTTTAAGACTAACAAATAGCACCTTTAAGACTAACCTTTAAGACTAAGACTAACTTGAGTGGTTGGTGTGGCCTTACAACACACTTCCGGTGATGGCAGGGGGTGTGGCCTTATGACACACTTCCGGTGATGGCAGGGGTGTGTGGCCTCATGACACACTTCCGGTGATGTCAGGGGGTGTGGCATATGCTAATGAGTTATGCTGATGAGTTCCTCTAGCTCTTTTTCTATGAAACGACCCCTGATCACATGTAACCTATTGCATTCTTAAAAGCTGCAATTAGTATTTCTATCTGTTTCTTTCATAGGTGATGTGGAACTTGAGTGGGAAGAAACTACAA
This sequence comes from Gekko japonicus, assembly GCF_001447785.1. NCBI lineage: Eukaryota > Metazoa > Chordata > Lepidosauria > Squamata > Gekkonidae > Gekko > Gekko japonicus. Next base: position 508,811 of record NW_015163620.1, read on the forward strand.
TGTAACTACTACAAGGATAAAACTTGTTACATTTCCAGAAACAAATGGTACTTTTTAACATCAGGGGCCAAAACAAACCCCCTTCTTACAATTAACTAAACACAAAGTGCAAGTTTTTGTAAAAACAAAGAGTTTATGTTCTATTTATGTGCCTTCATAAATATTATAAATTATTAAATTATACTTTTGTACAGAGTGGAAACCTATTATTGTACTAATCATTAGTAAAATATGATTAATTGAAACCTGAACATTTAGTGTTGCTTTTGTCCTCTGGATTTAATTAGAAGTCAGGCTGGAATTCTATGTTGCAAGGCAGGCTTAGAACGGCTCCATGTCCTTTTCTCACTTCTTCAAGGTAATATTTGGTATGATACAACATGATGTGACATAATCCATAATGCAAAAGTATCACATCATGTGTTATGTTTGTCTAAGACAGTACTGTAAAGAGTCATGGATCAGCAGCAGCCCTTGAGGTTCCTTTGCAACTCATACTGTGCAGCAGAAGCATATTTGCCACTGTATACATACCTGAAAGTAAGTTATGGCCAATCCTGGCTCTCTTTGGGGTGGATCTCTATGATAACTGTATTTTCAAACAAACACTTGCTAATTCATACTTCACCCATTCAAGTGTATACATAAAACATTGTAGGCTCTAAGAATATAGTGGTTGCAGTTGAACATGCTGTAAGTACCCTTAAGTCCATTAATTCCAATGTACTCAAATATGCTTAACTCTGTGGCAAAAGTGTGAAGTGGCCCTAAGTTGTGACTAGCTTTCTCTTGATTGTGCCTACTATTCTGAATTATGCAGTACTATATACTTTCATAAATCCATACATAAGCAAGTCATTTCAGAATTGCAGCCAGGAGCCCTAATCCAAAGAAGGTGATTCACCCACAGAAGCAAGCTTCCATGCACATTGGGAACTGTACATCAGAATGTGAAAATGTTGTATTGCTTTCAAGGAGATTCATATCCAGGTGCACATTCAAATTCACATTCACCTCCATATTTTGATGTACACCCCAGTGCACAAACCATTGAAAGTAACTGTCATGATCTGGGCTGTGCCACCAGAGGCCTACTAGGCCCAGGGAGCCTGGGTAGCAGTAGGTGAGGCTGGGCCTACAACTCCCAGAAGCCCCTGAGAGGTTTTGGAGCCAAAATTGACCAATAGGAAAAGAGGAAGGCTTGGAATAAAAGATCTGGAGCAGCAGGAAAAGCTGTTCTTCTTCCCAGAGGGCAGAGCCAGAAGGAAGGCTGCTGTGGGAAGAAATCCTCATCCTGAGGGAAGGGTGAGTAGTCTAGTGTTACTTGGAATAGTGAGCTAGGGACAGTATATATTTAGATGCGTTAGGGCATTTGATTTCTTTTCACCCACGTACTGTTATAATTCTGCACCTTGTTTGTTTGACCTCTTATAAAATAAAATAAACTATTTTCATTGTTCACTCTGCCTGGTCCTCACGCCTATTATTCAGCCAAAAGGGAGGTCTAAAGGTCTTGGGAGGGTGCTCTGGGCCTTCTCAAGGGAGCCTGGAACCAGAGTGTTGGCAGCGTCAGGTGACACCCCACCTGAGCCGTGACAGTAACAAATGACTTCCTCATTTGGATGTGAATCTAATTCATGTCTGATGTTACTTATATGTATATGGAAGCATGCTTCTGAGCATGAACTACCTTTTCTGGATGAAGGTATGGATCTTTCAAAAGTTTTAAACACACAAACATTCAATTTAATTCAAAATGACCATTTATTAAATCTTAAATGAGCCAAATTTAATGTAAAGCATTCATATTCCTCAGGTGTACATAAGTTATCTGTGTGAATTTGCTGTACTTTTTGTTGATGGTTTGTGTGTGCAAGCTGCCATCCCTCAGTTGTACTGAATTAGCTTAGTATGGAAGCTATAGTAAATTTAGTGGATGACCTGCAGGATTATCACAATAACATTTCCTTAAATGTATTGTCTTGTGTTTTGTCTCTTTGTTTTATGGATCTTGGAATACCATCTTATGATCCCAAGCATCTGAAAACCCAACCCCTGTCATTGTGGTTATGAGTTGAATGCAGTACACCATAGGTTTTCAAGGACACTTGCCTGAGGCAATGTGTGACAAACAGAAGTTGTTAGAGTTCTCATTCTGTTTTTGTAATGTATTTGGTTATATCTCAAGGATGAAGATAATGTGTCACAATCCTGTTACATTTCTTATGCTGAAAAAAAGAAATAAAGTTTTACATTTTTTATACAACATAATTTTTAGTAATCTGTTATATCCTGAATACCAGTGATTCTCAAACTTTTTTGAAATGGGACCCAGTTCTACACCTGTCAGAGACAGGCTCCTTCAGCTGGTGGAAGGCTTCAAGTTGCTGGGCCCCTGTACTTTTCGGGTCCCACTTGCAAATAACTCCCTACTACTTTCCCGTTTCCCCAGTTTAAAACACAAGAATGTCATGTTATTTAACACTGAACAAGGTTATTTTTTATTTTTCATATTCAGTATTTAAGCAACAAGAGGCTAAAATCTTCTTCGTGGTCTCTGTGCATCACACTTCTGGGATATAGTGCACCTGCGCCGACCTCGATCAGTACTTCTTAGAAAGGGAAAGGGATTTTCACGCCCGCTCCCCAGTCACGCAACGGCCCCATTGCGCATGACTTGGAGAGGGGCATGACAATCCCGCCAGTTCTCTTCTGACCACCGCGCTGGTAGGATCTTCTCTGCTTCGGTTGGTAAATTTCTGGCTTTACAGCCTATTCTTCTTCTCTTCAGTTTTTTCTTTTCCTGTAAAGTGAAAGGACAATATTGTTATCGAATTTTGTTTTTTTCGGACTTTTGTGTTTGGGTCTTCCTGTTAGGCAGACCTCTTCTCTCACACACACACACCGGCCTATGGCCAAGAGGTGGGGTTTCTTTAAATGGTGCTTCAAGTGCGGTAGTAAAATCGCCCCCCCCCCCGATGGACACTCGCTTTGCCTTCTGTGCCTTGGGGAATCTCACTGAGTGGACTCTTGTGCCCATTGCGCGAAATTCTCGAAGCAAACGAGAAAGAACAGAGCTGCTAGACTTCGTGTCACACTTTTGGAGTTAACACTCTCACCAATGTCATCATCACAGGATACTTTGGGACATGCATCGATGTCGACACCTGCCTCGGCATCGACAGCAACATTGTCCCTGATACTGACTCACTCAGATGTCGACTGCCCGATGCTGAAGCTCTCAGCCCAGACATCTCAGTCCGAAGCCCATACTCCCTCCAAAAAACACAAGGAGGGCAAGGACGACTGGCCAGTCAAGCACAAGAAGCATAAGAAACCCCCCTCAGTGCAAACTCCGCTGACCCCTCGGAGGGCCACAGAACCTAATCCTGTTGGGGCTGCTTCACTTGACTCCACGGGCCATGAGCAGCAACAAGGTGTACCCCTATCACCTTCGCTGCATCCTATCCAGCTCACCAACTCTGAGCTTGATATGGACTTAACACAGATCTCCCGGTCTTCCAGTGTCGAAAGCCTACACTCAAACCATGGAGCCGGCACCTTCCTGCATCCTTCACCTCTCCGACCTGACGATCGAGACCGGCCATCGGGACCAATCCACCCGCCCCTGCCCCTGTGGGATCAACGCAATGGCAATACATATATGGGGCCTATCCCTTCACAACCGGCATGCCATGGTTCCCACCCCAACCAGTGGAATGGGATCGTCAATCCACTTCCGACTTTCTCGGTATTGAGATCCTCTCCCGATGCCGGAGTTTGTGAAACCCCAGCCATCGAGACCGACAGGCAGAACAACCAAACCACCACCCCCGATAGCCCCCAAGTTTAAAGATCCATTGGAACCGATCCCGTCAACACCGATGCTGCCTATTTCTTTTTCCGACATGTGAAGAGTAGCCCAGGTTGCTGCACAACAGATGATCGTCGCTCACTGACATCTGTTGTGCAGCAACCTGGGCTACTCTTCACATGTTTGTGAAGCATTATGCCTTGGATGTGCAACTTCATTAGCGTTCTGCGATGGGACGGGCAGTGTTACAGGCAGCGCTAGTCTAGGACCTTCAGCTCCCTCCTCCAGGTAGGCTTGTTTTTGCTTGTTAATCTCCCAGAGGAGCGATGCACAGAGACCACGAAGAAGATAGGCAGGTTGCTTACCTGTAACTGATGATCTTCAAGTGGCCATCTGTGCATTCACACCACCTGCCCTCCTTCCCCTCTGCTTTCGGTCCTTTTGTTCTTTGCTCTGAGACTGATGGCAGCAGTCAGAAGGAACTGGCGGGATTGTCATACCCCTCCACTAGTCATGCGCAGTGGGGCCGGCACATGACTGGGGAGTGGGCACGAAAATCCCTTTAGCTTTCTAAGAAGTACCAATCGAGGTCGGCACAGGCGCACTATATCCCAGAGGTGTGAATGCACAGATGACCAGTCAAAGATCATCAGTTACAGGTAAACAACCTGTCTTTTCATGGCCATTTTGCACATTATGCAGAGGCAAATCCAAATTTGTCACCAGACTTCCCAGAACCTGCTCGTCCAGCTCACCCTATTCCTTCTCTTCCTCCTTTCTGTTGTTGCAGCCCACTAGGGAGAAGTTACAACCTGTTTGGCATTTCTGACTCTCAGCTTGAGACCCAGTGTAATTCTTGTAGTTGTTTCTTTGCATAGTCTGTACAAACTGAAATTGTAGAATTTAAGCCCTATGTGTATGCCCCTGATAACTGGGATAGAGTCAACACACATACAGCACGATAAGCATAAGCACTTTGTCCACACATTTTACAAAGTTGTTACTTATTTGTTTGTTTATATACCCGATTCATATCCCACCTTTCTGTCCATCCAGGGCCATGCAAATGGCTAAGAGTTGCTTTGCAAGAGAGCCAGCATGCTGTAGCGGTTCAAGTGTTGGACTAGGCTCTGGGAAACTCAGGTTCGAATCCCCACTCTGCCATGGAAATTTGCTGAATGACTTTGGGCTGGTCACACACTCTCAGCCTAAGCTACCTCACAGGGCTGTTGTGAGGATAAAACAGAGGACAGGAGAATGATGTACGCTGCTTTGGGTCCCCATGGAGGGGAGAAAGGTGGGATATAAGTAAAATAACTCAAGATTTTAGAGAGCTCTGTTCAAGCTTTATTGTAACAAATCTTATATTTTAATAACCACCCATGGCCCCCATCTGTGGACAGCTAAATCTGTGGATGGGGGCCACACAGAGGCTAAAAAGGTTTTTCAGCAAACTTGGGAAACTCTGTGATCAACAGCAGGGGTGCCGGGGAGCCGTGCTGGGTCTGGTGGTTGCGCAGGCTGGGGCTCTGTGCTGGGTCTGGTGGTGACACAGCCCAGGGCTTTGTGTTTGGCCTGGTGGCAGCCACGCAACTCAGGAGTCACACTGGGCATGCCACCACTGGCACCGCCTGAGAGCTGCACTAGGCATGCTGCTGTAGCCCAAGCCTGGAAGCCATGCTGGGTATGCTGCCAGTGGTGCAGCCCTGAAGCCATGCTGGGACCAGCAGTGGTGGCACAGCCTAGGGAGAGCTGGCAACATCTGCTGGAGAGTTCAGGAGCCAGGCTGGGCCCAGCAGCAGCAGTTCCAAAGCCCAGGACTCCGCGCTGGGCTCAGCAGTGACACAGCCCAAGGAGAGCCTGAGGGCCACCCCAGGCATGGTGGTGGCTGCCAAACAACCCAGTACTCTATGCTAGGCCTGGCAGTGGCTGCCAGAGAGCCTGGGGGCCACACTGGGCTTGGCAAGAGAGTGGGAGGAAATGGGATTCCCCTGTGAGTCCTGCGGGCTCCCACTTGTATATCTGTTAAAGACAACACATTTGTGTCTCTGCATGAATTGGTAAAATGTCTGTGGCTATACTTCAGCAAACAAGATTTGTATAAATATATTATACAGAAAACATAGAAAAGAAGTCACCGTTGACAATGCTAAAGGGAATGTTTACATTTCACAAAACTTTAAGTACTTCTGAAACAAAAAAAACTAATCAATCTCAGTGTGAGAAAAAGGGTTTGATGTGTCTAGTAATATCTAGTCTTGCATATGTGTGTTATTTCTATTAGAATTATCCAGTCCCCATGTATCTTCTGCAGTATCTTATACCAATGGGTTTAAATCATAGGCTTTGCTTATGAATTTTCCTGTTTGCAATTGAGGCCTTTCTGTATTCTTTTGTTTTCTGTAATCTTTTTCTGACCCTATTGATCCATAGCTAATACAAACATAAACTAGGTTTACTTCATGGGGAAGATGGACTGCTTATGCAAATAAACTGCCATGGCACATCATGAGTTATTGTAGTCTCCCATGAGCCCTAATATGTACTTAAGAAAGCCTCAACCTTTTTGTACATTGTTTCAACTTTGTGATGTTGAGTTTTTAGTGGCAGCTCCAACAGAAGCCAGTTTAGACTTAGTCTTGAATAGGATGGAACAGTATGATATGGGGACATGTACAACACTTTCCTCCATTCTTTTGACACTTACTCTCATCACACACACTTCCAAGTTACTACTCATCTTTCTGTCACTTTTGCCTCCATGTTTTCTGGCTTCAGCCTCACATAGGATAATGTATCACTTTGGGTGAGTTACACATTCATTTTATATATCCATGTTGGTACTGCCAAACAATTGCTGTGGTCAGTGTATTTGGAAAAGTAAGATGTAATGATATTAAACAATAAATAAACTGAGTTGGATATACTGATATTGTCTGATTTACATCACTTCCTTTTATAGGGGAATACTGTTTTGTTACCTTTGCAGATTGTATGATATCATCCTCGTTGTGCTATTTCTTATTTCTTACAAACAGCTTTAAAGGGGTATTAGGTAGATTTATGGAGGGTAAATCCATCAATGGCTACTAGGCATGGTGACTGAGGGGAGCCTCCACATTCAGAGGCACTAAAACTCTGAATCCCAGAGCCAGGAGCCAACATCAGAGGGAGGCCTTGGCCTCTATGCCCTGTTTTTGGCCCTCCAGGGGAACTGGTGGGCCTCTGTGTGAGACAGAAGGATGCTGGACTAGATGGAGCATTGGTCTGATCCAGCAGGGCTTTTCTTATATTCTTATTTTTACTGCTAGTCATGCCACACTTTGATTTCAGATCCAATGACTCCCTTCTGCTAAGTGGGATCCAATTACTTTCTTCTCTAATCAAAGCCTTTTGCCAAGGTACTTGTTTGTCAAAGAAGACTTAATGGAGGGTCATCCTTGGGTCCAACTTGGTAGAAGAGAGTCCATTGATCCAATCCATATTTTTTTTCAATCATTTTGCAATACTTGGGATATATAACTGCCTTTAGTCTTCTGATACATATTTTATTTAGCACAGCTACTTGCATATCATTAATTAATACCATTTTGTACTAGCTTTAATTTTTTTCTCTACTATGATAATGTAATGGAGACACAGAAGTTTCTTGCAGAAGCACTGGTATCTGAAAATTATAAAATAACAAATTTAAAAGGCCCTGGATAATTAAAAAGCAATTAATAATGTCAAAGGAGTAACTGGTATGTCTTTTAGATACCTATGGAATCTCTTTATTTAGAGACTAGCAGTAAAGCCCATTGTGAAAACAATACAACGAGATCTAGAAAGAGGCTCTGGGGGAGTGCTCTGGCTTTTGGGCAAACAGTGTCAATTTGCTGTGGTGACCTCAGCAGGGTATAATGACAGAGTCCACTGTTTTCTCCAGAGGAACTGATCTCTGCTACCTGAAGAACAGTTGTAATTGTGAGTGATCTGTAGCCCTCACCTGGAGATTGGCAGCAATTGTTACCCAGGACAAAATGGCTGGTTTGGAGGGTGGAGTTGGCAACCCCATCTCCTTCCCAGCTAACCATCAACCTACCATTATCTGCCCCTTTGACTTCAGCTGACTTCTGCCCTCCCTTCTGCAGAGCAGTTGTAATTCTGAGTGCTCTCCAGCCCTCACCTGGAGATTGGCAACAATGGTTCCCTATGTGGGACTGACTGGTTTGGAGGGTGGAGTCTATGGCAGTGTACCTGTCTGAGGTCCCACCCCTCCTCAAACCTCACCCTCTTCAGGCTCCATCCCTCAAATCTCCAGGAATTTCCCATCTGGAGTTGGCAACCCTATCAGGACTGGCCCCAATGTGTTTTCTCCCAAAGGCCAAAGTAGGTGACAGGACCAAGCTTAGATGCCTACCAACAGGCACTGAGGGGAAAGTAGGGTTGCCAGCTCTAAGGAGGGAAATACCTGGAGATTTGGGGAGTGGATTCTGTAGAGGGCAGCATTGGGCGGAGCGGAAGGACTCAGCAGGTATAATGTCATAGGGTCTACCCACCAAAGCAGCCATTTTCTCCAGGGGAAACTGATCTCTGTCATCTGGAAATCAATTGTAGCAGTGGGAGATCTCCAGGTCCCACCTGGAGATTGGCAACCCTAGGGGAAAGTCAGCTGCACAGCAGGGGGTTGAAGAGAATGGTTTGATGGCTGCTGGGCCAAGATTGGCAACAATAGTTCCCCAGGAGCCCCATCGTAAATGCACCAAACAATTCCTAAAGATTTTCCAAAACACTACTCTGTTTTGGGCTCCTGGGGAACTTTGAAGTAGCACCAAAGCTTTAAGATCTCTCCAGCTGTCACCTGGAGACTGGCAACAGCTTGTCTGGAGTGTGGGCAGTATGGCATTGTATCTGTCTGAGGTCCCCCTCTTCCTCCTCCTCCTCAGACCCCACCCTCAGCAGGCTTCATCCCTAAAATATCCTGGAAGTTTCCAACCTGGAGTTGGCAACCCTATGTCCTGGAGTTCCAACCTGGAGTTGGCAACAAAATTGCAACACTTTGAATTAGCACCAGAGCTTTAAGAGCTCTCCAGCTGTCACCTGGAGACTGGCAACAGCTTGTTTGGAGGGTGGGGAGTATGGCATTGTATCTGTCTGAGGTACCCCTGTTCCTCCTCCTCCTCTGACCCCACCCTCAGCAGGCTTCATCCCCAAAATATCCTGGAAGTTTCCAACCTGGAGTTGGCAACCCTATGTCCTTTCCAGGCAACCATCAGCCTACCGTTATCTGCTTGTCTGTCTTCAGGTTTACATTCCCCTCGCCCAGCCTCAGAAAGGGCAGTCTTTCCCTGCAGTGGGAACCAAAGCAGCTGACATCATTCTCCTCTCCCTCATATGATCCACACAACTACTCTATGAGGTATGTTAAGGTTGAAAGTGTGTGAATGGTCCATAATTCCCCAGGCTGCTTTTAAAACATGAACCTGGGACCTGCACACCATCCTCTGAAGCGCTCTCTGTGGCAGTAATGGGGTGACTGCTGGCACCTTTTCCTATCATTTTTTGCCTTGTGGTATTCTGCTTGTGGTGTGATCTGTTGTCTTTGTGGTGTGGCATGATTGTGTTATTGGGTTTGTTTCTTTTGAAGGGGAAGTGATGTGTTCTGAGTGAGGACATATTTTACCTCAGAATACAGTAGGGTGGGGAGTATGGCATTGTATCTGTCTATGCAACTGAAAATTCCAACTGCCTTGCAGGGGGAGGGGGAGTTTGAGGTGTGGAATGGAGTGAAGTCCAATCAGCTTCCATATGCAAAAGACCTTGAAATGCTGGGCGGGACTGCACAAAGCAGCCAGTCAACCCAGCCAGCGTCTTCTGACTGACAGTTCTTCCGGCCAAACACTAAAGGGGCCAAATTTAGAACGTTCAATATAGAACGTTGCTATTCAATTATAATAAGGGAGAGATAGACAAGCTTCACCAAGAATATAATGAAAGATAATTCCCCTACCCAAATGACAGGTTAATTGGGTAGAATTGAATTTGGGTTGGCTGATATTCTTGAATTGCTATGTAAATATTTTGTTACCCTGGCATTTTATGGCCAAAGCTTTATTAAAGCTCAACAGTGTTCAAGATACCGAGTTATAATGTACCTCAATACTACAAGTCAAGAGCCTGCTGAGAAAAACAATCAACACTTGCATTTACCCATTCATCAGCCGCATCTGCCAACACAAGTCTTTTAGATTTTGCAATGGTTTCTGAACTATTATAATAGATTATACCTCCATATTAGGTTACAATATATATTGTATGGTCATGCTCAATTATTAGGCAAAGGCAGAAAACGTATATTTGAGTCAGCCATATTTCATATAAAGGTCACACATGACAGCAAACTTTTTTCCAGTTCTATAGAGAAATGTACAACTTTTTTTTCTAAATTTGCACTAGGTTCAAACATTTCTGAGTAATCTGGAGGGGGAAATACCTTTCTTCAGTTTTCTATGGAAGATTATCAAACCTTTCTAACCACGAAACTTACAACGGTTGTGTGCCATGTATTCATTTTTCTTTTTCTAAAGAAATCCATCTGTGCAACGAAAATGGTGCCCAGCCATACTTTCACAGGCTGTTTTTATTTGTTATGGTAAATATATTTTTAAAATGTGAAAAAACTGATCTCTCAGTCTCCAGGATTAAATAAAACACCACTGGGTTTACACACTTTTTTCAGTTCAAGCGATAATGTGCATCAGGGTTTTTAAGATCCCCTGTTTTTTAGGGGAGACAAGTTTAGTTCAGATAGGGAGTGGTTGAAACACAACTAACGTAATAATCCATGGTGTACGTAGAGTGTTATAACTGAGATCTGTTTGATACTCAACTGAATGGTTTGTGTGTTCTATTTGAAGGAAGACCAGAAACTTTATTCTGCTTCTGATACAAGTGCTGCATGTTCAGATTTTAGTTCAGTAGCATTTTTTAAAGAAATGTTCAGAAATACTGGGCACATTGCAAGTATCCAGTCATTGCCTTTGGGTTAAAGGTGTATCTTTAATCTTAGTGTTCCTTGTCAGTTAAGTTTCATATCAATTTTTAAGTGGCTGAACACACACAAGTGCAGTAGTGGGGTATTGCTGAAATTATTAACACAATGTTGGATACTTTGTCATGAAATCTAATTTTTAGGAACTGTGCCAAGATGTAATATACTTCTTTATACTAGAGACGTCACCACTCAGTACATGATGAAAATATCAGTTTGCCTGATAGCTTCATATTGCTTCTTATCGAATAACAATGGTATAGGAAAATATTTTCTTCAAAAGTATCCCATAATTAAATTGATTGGAAAGGCATGCATTTCTCTAAGAACTAGCTGAACTTTTGATGTGGCTCTTTCTCAGTTGACACCTCTCCTTGCTTTCCAGCTACCAGCAACAGCATATTTACTTCTGTACTCTGGCTAATTATTGAGCTGTGATATCAGTTGCATGTCTGCTTCCATGTGCAGCAATAAAATGCTAACACCTTTACCGGTAAAGCTGACTGCCAGTTTCTTACCAAGAAGATATTACCATTAATTGCTGTTCTAAATGTTGGTGTGAATTTGACAATGATTGATGTGTGACATCTGTTCAAGGTGAAAGCAAGGTCTTGATGATTATTTTTTGAAGGATAAATTTGTCATTCACCTCTGAACTCTCTAAATCTATATTGAACTAAATACTTATGTTAACATGTAATGGTATTTCTTTACCTTTTTTGTAACGCACAAGATTTGTGCAATCTTAGAAAACAGAAGTAGTTGTGAATAGTCATATATGGTATATTTCACAGAATTTACTTTTACAAATAGTTTTCGTCAAGAAAGAATATAAAGAATCCAGTTTCGTAAGTAATATAAAGTAGATTCACAAGGACTGGCCAGATTTTGGGGAGCCATGGGCAAAATGCTCTCCACTGCAGCCTATAAGTATGCTGTCCTCTTATGCGTACATGCACACACACATACCCTCCTTGGCAAGGATACAGAGCACAACTCACACTCCTTTTAGTCTGTTGGAACTGAAGGTGTTAAAGAGTAATGAAAGTCATACTCTTCTCTTTCCTCTATGTGCCACTCCCAGTAAAACAAACAGGTAATTGCCTCCAGAGGCTCCTGTGACACTGCAGGAACCTCTGGGTTGATCTCCCATTTCTGGATTAGAGAGGCACAAGTAGGAGCCAGGAGAGTGCAACAGTCTCATGTGAAAGTCATGCCTCGCTGCTTCCAAGCACACCTTCTAGCAGGAAATGGGAGATCACCCCACAGGTTCTTATAGTATCTAAAAGATCTCTGTGGCAATCTCCCATTTCTGGTAGAGGCAGACAGGCCAGCATGTCTGGTAGGTGGTGGATCATGGGACTCAGAATACATCCCAACCAGTATTCTCTCTAAGCTGAATTAGTGTGAGTTAGCTCACAGTTTTTAGTCTCCAGCTCACACATTTTTGTCTTAGCGCAGGAAGGATGGCTCCAGAGCAAACTAATTTATGCCAAATTGCTCACTCACAACTTTAATGCTAGAAGCTCACAAAGTACAATTTTTTCTCACTAGACTCCACAGCTTTAATCCCAACTGTACCAACCCTTGATACTGACCTGCCATGACTCTCCACAGACATCTCTAAGTATAGATCCAAGATGATGTGATTCTAGATGGGTTTCATGAACTTGGAAGTACTAAAAAGGCAATTCAATACATATTGAACCTGTGTGGATTTTCACTGCAAACTGAATGCAGCAAAGTCATCTAATAGTGGAAAAATAATTTTCCATACGTTTTTTGGAAATAATGCACTGACAAGTTGAATAGTCCTGTTATAGAGAAAAAGTGAGAATGTACTTGGGTCAAATAGTGTCTCTATTGCTACATATTACCATCCTCTGTTTAATTATTGCTACATTATTGGTTAAATATAACTATAGACATGTTCATTAGGAAACAAATTAGTTCATTGGCAAACACAAGCCCACCATGGCTCCTAGGATGCCTGGCAGTAAGATGGGTATTTAAACATTTTAAATAAAGAATTCAAGAAATTTAAATGAATAATGGATTTGCCAGATTCTTTTTAGAAAGGACAGGAGCATTGTACCAACACTTAAGGATCTTGTCATTTTAGAGCTTTATGACTTAAACTACAGAAACAGCTGTTGCTCTTTTTCAGTTCACCAACTAAGAGGTTGCTAGATCTAAAATTTAATAGACAGTTTAATAGGGAATTCTAGCTGTATCAGTTAGTCATGGAGTCCCTGCTTTACTGTCATGTATGATATTCCTACATGCTAAATCTTTCTTGGTCTTGTCTGAGAGGTGGAAAGCTATTCCCATAGTATCTTTTTTTCTTTTCTTTGCCTGGTCGGCTGTCTCTCTCTTCCTCCTGCTCACTTCTCAGTGTTCCCAGCAAAGGCTACTCCACATCAGTCAATATGCCTCCTCCGATATGTCCCTCAAACTGTTTCAGTATGAAGGCAAAGGTTGGCTTTCCCCCATAGACATAGCAATCCCACTAGTTTATAAGGGCCTTTCTTGGAATGAGGCCCTGGGTATTAAAATGCCTTCCCATCTTTGTGAGCAGCCAAACATAACTGGTTGTCTATGACTGAAGTAGTTTTTGCCTTGAAATTTTGAGTCTTTGTTACCAAGCAGACACAAACACTTTAATTGGCTTCTTACATATAAAACACAGCACTATCTATTGGAATTTTATGAAACATTTGAAAGGTAGACTAAACTTTGTCCCTTTCCTAGGGAGGGCTGAAGTTAGAATGTCCATTGAGAAGTTTGATCAGTAAAAGAAAAGGTCCACTTAGGACTCTAGTATGTTTGAGTTCTGTAAATGCAGTACACAGCTGTGGTTTTAAATGTCATATTTTTTTCTGGAAATTCCAAACAGGAAGGAAAAACATCATTTAGGTTTCCACTGACTATTACACCATAATATTGTAATTTACCCTTCAATATTGACTTCTAAGAGTTTAGGACAACCCAAACGGTTTAGGAGAAAAATACAACCCTGCATAAGAAAGGTAACCAAAAAGGTTGGAACAAAAAAAAATAAAGTAAAATATAACCATGCAAGTAGTACAAATTTACAAAACATCAGTATATAATTTAATAATGCAATCAGAAGTTGTAAAATATAATTAAAAACAACACTCCTGTGGTTCAGCATGTTGTTGTTGTTAGCTCAATATGAAGACAAATGTCCACTTACAAAAATACAGGTTTAAAAGTACATATTGTCTCCATATGCAAGAACTAATACCAAAGGTGTTTCAGCACCTAGTCTTCCTCTCAGTGCTACAAGTTAAACTGAGCACTCCACTAATTTGACAATAACATACAGAAAACTAACTATAGCTGATTCTTTTCCAGTTCTACCTGACCACTCTGGTGGAGCTTTGAGCCCTTCTGATTGAACCTAAGAAGACCTACAGGCAAAGGAAATATTTTACATCTTGATGAGTTGCTCATGTTGTACCACAGAAAAATCTGATACCACTTAATCCATGGCTGAAAGTCTGTGAGTGGTCTGAAATTACCCAATCAGCTTCCACAGGAAGAACCTGGGTCTGGAAGACCTTGCTCTGAAGTGCTAACCGCTACATCACACTGGCTGTCATGGGGAGCCACCTCAGCAGAGTATAATGACACAGAACCCACCATTTTCTCCAGGGGAACTGTTCTCTACCATCTGGAGAGCAGTTGTAATTCTGAGTGATCTCTAGCCCTCACCTGGAGATTGGCAACAATGGATCTTCATCATGGTCTCTGTGCAGTCCCATGCATGGGTTGGGTGCCTGTGCATGACCTTGACCGGAGAAACTTCCAGAGCTTGCCTCAGAAATCCTTTTTGGAGGGCTCTCTTCCCGCCCCGGGGAGCAAGCATGCACTGCGCATGCCTGGAGCAGGGGAGAGAGCCGCCTCCCACTCAGTTCCTTTTTGACCGCCTTCGTGTTCACACCTCGCTAATGTTGCTCTTCGATTTGCCTCAGCTGAGTATTTTGACCTTCTTTGGTTCTCTCCTTTGTTCTTATTTTGTTCTTCTTTTTCATCTTCTGCTTAATCTCTAAAAAAAGAAGAAGGAAACTTTAACTGTTTTTCTTCACTTTCTTTCTTGTCCACCCCCCCCCTTTGTGTGGGTGGGGTGGCGTTTGTATGGGAAAGACAAAGTTTTTTAAGACGTGTCATCGTTGCCCAGCTAAAATCCCATCTAAAGACGGTCACAATCTTTGTCTATTGTGTTTGGATGAAGCCCATCGGGTTGACTCCTGTCCCCACTGTGCCAACTTTACCCGTCAGGCCAGAAGAAACAGAATGGCCAGGCTTCGTGCTGTTCTTCTGGAAGCTGCTTTGTGCCCAAACATGTCTTTAGCTGCTTCTCAGTCTTCGCCTCACCAGAAACAGGCAGAAAAAACAAAACCACCGAAGCATAAGCCAAAAAAGCATGACAATAAATTGGCATCAAAATCGAAATTGAAACCTTCGACATCGACTTCGGTCCCGAAGCTCGATCCTGTGCTGATTTCTGGTCTATCGACCTCTACTCCTGTGGTGTCTTCACTGCCTCAAAAGGCCAATCTTCAGCATCTGACATCACCGCCTACTTTGTCTTCGCCCTGCGGCTGTATTCAGCTCAAGATCGCCTCACCGGCCTTTGCCTCACTGTGAGTCTTGATCTCCTTCCCATCACTCCCACATGCCTATCCACAATTTGGATGACGGGGCATTTTTTCAGGCGTCGATCCAGATCTAGGTCTCATTATGACCGCAGACAGCATGATCACTGCGCCTCGCCTTCTCCTTCGAGATCGGCGTCTGATTATCGGCCGTGGTCCTCTGATGTCGACTACCAGAGGCTGTACTATCCTCATTCTTACTCCAGGTCTTCTACACCTCGCCGAGATTGTTATGATCAACTCCGCCATCCTGAATGTCCCGAATGCTGGCAAGTTCCTGCGTACTCTAGACGTTCGCAATCTGTTGTGTCTGCTCATTGTCTGGCACTCGATCAGCCTCCAGAGCTCTCAAAGTCTATGGATGCCCTGAAGAGTTCTCCCTTAGAACCTCGGTACCATCCACCTACTGATGACCAGACGCCTATTGATGTCTCTCAGCCATTGCTATCACCTTTTCCTTTGTCTCTATCGGACCACTCGGACTCCAGTGATCTTGATCCCGATGTTATACGCATCGATGATGAGCCTCGTCGCTCGGGCTCTTTATCTCCTACCGAAAACCCGAAGGCCTACTTGGAGCTTGTGATGAGAATGGCTACTACTCTCCAGGTCCAAGGCTTCACTGAGATGCCCGCAGTGACTGATATGGTTCACAAACTCATTCAGGCCGACTTGCCACCATCTACAGTCCTGCCTCTGCTTCTGTTCCCCCAATCTCGAGGTGTTATGAGGGTCTCTATAAGATTCAAGAGTCCTCTGGGAAGTTTTTTTTTTTTACTCAACCTCCACCGAATTTTATGGTTGTGCACTCCTCTTCGGAGTCTAAACAACCAGTCCGGCAAACCACTCCACCCGATCACGAGGGCCGCAAGGTCGATGTTATTGCCAAGAAAATATATTCGGTGGCTTCTATGAATATAAGAATCGATACCTATTTATCATACCTTTCAGCCTACACCTTTAATGTTGCTACAGCTGTGCGTCCCGTTGTGGAATCGCTCCCAGGGGAGCACCGCCTTCCTTTGTCAGGAGCTTTATCTGAGATCTGTATGATCTCTAAGCAGCAGATCAATTCTATTCGTCATGCTGTCACCTGTTTTTCTAAGGTCCTGGTCTCTTCCATTGCTCTCCGTCATCACACTTGGCTTCAGAGCACCTCTCTTCAACCAGACGTTAAATTCCGGATTGAAGACCTCCCTTTCGAAGGAGAGGGACTCTTCCACTCTACCACCGGTGATGCTTTGAAAACTGTTGATGATAGCCAAAAGCAGGCTTGAAACCTTGGAGTCTCTACCTCCACACCTTGACCCCGATACCGGTCCTGGAGACTTTACTATAATAAGTGCCAGCTGTCTCCTACCTCCACCTCTCGGTCTCATCAACCACATCAGCAGGCTCCTAGGAAGCCCCAGCAACCAAAGCAGTCTGACCGCTTTGATTGCCTGCCATCGCCTCTCTCCGTCACCCCTCCTGTTCCGACCCTACTCTTCCCATTCCTTCCAACCTGGGAAGAAATTTCCACCGACTCCTGGGTCCCCACCATCATATGGGTTGGGTACGCCATAGAGTTCGTTTCATCTTCCATCCTCCCTCACTTTGTCATAACACCTCCAGATCCCTCGCTCTCCCTGGAGATTTCAGCCCTCCTAGACAAGAGTGCCATCGAGATAATCCCGGAGGTGCAACAAACCCAAGGCTTTTATTTCAAGTATTTCCTACTTCCAAAAAGAGACAGCGGCTTGCGAGCCATCATGGAACTTCGAGATCTAAATCAATACGTTTGATGCCACAAGTTTCGAATGGTGACTCTGCAATCCATTCTTCCTCTTCTTCCCAAGTCCGGCTGCCTAGCGTCCATAGATCTCCAGGATGTGTATTTTCATGTTACCATCCGCCCTCAAAATCGGAAATTCCTACATTTCGCTGTGGGAAATACACATTACCAGTATCAAGTCCTCCCTTCGGACTTTGCACCACCCCAAGGTTTTTTACTAAACTGATGGTTGCTGTGGGGACGAAACTTCATCGTCGAGGGATTGCCTTTACCCCTATATCAACGATTGGCTTCTGGTTGCCCCTATGGAGGACCAGCTAGCCTGAGATGTCCACGCAACCCTCTCCCTTCTTCGTGCCCTAGGGCTCTGTGTCAACCTATCCAAATCTACTCTCCACCCTACCCAGGTCCTGCAATTTTTGGACGCCTGCCTTGATACCACCATCGAGACTGCCTTTCTTCCGAAATCAAGAGCCTCAGACATAATCTCATTGGTGTCTGCATTCCAGACCTCTCCCCGACAATCCGCTCGGTCCATCATGAGGCTCCTGGGATATTTTGTGTCCACGGTCTTCGTTGTTCAGCATGCCAGACTCAGGATGCGTCCTCTCCAACTTTGGCTTCTCCGCACTTTCTTTGCTCCGTGGCAAAACATCCTTTCAATCCTGACACCAGTCATCGACTCCCTCTCCTGGTGGTCCCTTCCTCAGCATCTCCTCTCCGGCATGCCCTTTTGGCATCCTCCTCCAGAGATTTCGCTGTCCACAGATGCATCCCTCTGGGGTTGGGGGGCCCAGTGTGGAATGCTCTCGGCCAGGGGGGCGTGGTCTCCTTGGGAAGCCACCCTTCACATCAATGCACTGGAGCTGCGAGCTGTTCATCTCGCTCTACGGTCCTTTCTCCCAATACTGTGGGGCAAAGTCGTCCAAGTTTGCTCGGACAATACCACCACTGCTTTCTACATAAACAAGCAGGGCGGGACTTCCTCTCTTTGCCTCTGCAGGGTGGCCATCAATCTTTGGAACTGGTGCCTCCACCAGTCGATCATACTCTCAGCAATACACATTCCAGGCATTCAAAACATCGATGCCGACGTGCCAATATGTTAGGGCTTTTATACATATCAGATTCTTAGGTATTAATATTATAAGAAAACTTTCTCAGCTTACAAAATATAATACATATGTTTTAGTTAAACACATACTAAATGCTTTAAAACAATGGATGATAACATAATATTTCTTTAGGTATCAGCAGTAAATTTAATTCCCCCCCCCCAAAAAAAATTACCAATTTTTATTCCCACCTGGCATTTCTAAGAAATAGAAAAACCTATTGGAGGAATTCATTAATTTAGAAAAGAAACCAAGACTTAATAAAGGTATGCTTATCACTATTAAACATATGGGATGTGGGAATTCCAGATTTGAAGTTTGATGCTTCTCAACTCAGACACATAATTTTTCTAGTACAAAAATCTGCAGAAAAGCCGTAGGTTTCAGTAGGACTATTTTCATTCAGAACTATATCAATGAAAATAATTCTATTTTTGTTTCAGATCTTCAGGACAGCAAATTAAATTATATATCCATTTACTAGAAAAACTGGGTTCAAATACATCAGACATTTTATTACACACCCTATAGCATTTTAACAATTGAAATATCCAGCTGTGAATCTCTGTTCCAATTCAATTCAGTTCATACATAAGAGATGGTTTCTAGAACGTATAGATATTTAATTAAAACTACAAATGGTGATTTCTGTGCATTATGTAGTGTTTGGGAAAGAGATTTAGGATTAGAAGTAAATGTTGAAGTTTGGGAGGCCATTTGGAAGAAGCCCTTCCCTTATGTCAATTTCAGCAATTCTAAAAACATTTCCTTTAAACTAGAATATACATGGCATCTTACACCAGTAAAAGTTAAGTACATTGATAAAACATTGTGATAATGGAGATGCTATAACAATATAGGCACATATTTCCATACTAGGAATAAGGCCCGTTGTGGAAATAAATACAATGAGCTCTAGAAAGAGGCTCTGGGTGAGTGCCCCGGCTTTGGGCACTCAGTGTCAATTTGCTGTGGCGACCTCAGCAGGGTATAATGACACAGAGTCTACCTTTTTCTCCAGGGGAACTGATCTCTGCCATCTGAAGAGCAGTTGTAATTCTGAGTGATCTCCAGCCTTCACCTGTAGATTGGCAACAATGGTCCCTCAGGAAGCATTGTACCTGTCTGAGGTCCCACCCTCCTCAAACCTCACCCTCTCCAGGCTCCCCCCCTCAAATCTCCAGGAATTTTTCAACCTGGAGTTGGCAACCCTATCTCCAACTATCAACTTACCTTTATCTGCCCTTCTGACTTCAGCTTTCCGTCTTCTTCCCCCTCCCTGCAGCGTTTACCTAGGAAAAGGGGACCAAAGCAGCTTACATTATTTTCTTCTCCCCCTTTTTGATCTGCACAACAACCCTGTGAGGTAGGTTGGGCTGAAAGTCTGTGACTAGTCAGAAATCACCCACTCAGCTTCCATAGCAAAAACCTGGGTCTGGCAGACCCTGCTCTGAAGCACTAACTGCTATACCACACTGGCTGTGATATTGCCTGGTATCACAACTGAACTCCAGGCAACAGATCTCTCTCCCTATGGAGAAAATAACTGCTTTGGAGGGTGGACTCTGTGGCATTCTATTCAGCTGAGGCCTCTCCTCTCCCCAAACTCTGGCTTCCATAGACTCCACCACAAAATCTCCAGGAATTTCCCAAACTGGAGCTGGCAACCCTAGTCAGTACTGGCCCCAATGAGTTAGAGATTTGAGGGGTTTTCCTGTGGAGGGCAGGGTTTGGGGAGGGGAAGGACCTCAGCAGGGTATAATGTCATAGGGTCTACCCTCCAAAGAAACCATTTTCTCCAGGGGGGCTGATCTCTCTCATCTGGAGATGAATTGTAACAGTGGGAGATCACCAGGTCCCACGTGGAGGTTGGCAACTCTGGGGGAAAGAGAGCCACACATCAGGAGGAGGAGAGAATGATTTGACGGCTGCTGGTCCCCCTCAGTAGCCAGCCAGCCATGGAGGAGCCAAACAGGAGAAGCTTCTTCATCAGGACAGACAGCCGTTTTGGCAGTTTATTCTGACAGAGGGAGGAGTGGCCAAGCCAGCAATGGGTAGGAGAGAGGAGCAGACCCAGCATCCAGCCAATGGCATGCGAGTACTCTTGAATGGAGGTTGACAGGCCAATGGCTGATGGAGCACACAGCCAATGGGAGAGCTGGAAAGTGCCAAAACGTTAGGTCTTTTATATATATCAGATAAGGTAGCATTATAGAAACTAATATTTTTTGAAGCCGATATATAAAAAGAGTAACAATATTTTGAAATTAAGTTTAACACCTGATCCAAAAGTGGCTTTGTGAAACTTTTGACAAAGGAAAATAAGAAACTGGCACATAAATCTCTAAAGCAGCAAGATGCATTGTTTCTCAACACTGGAAATCCATAACCAGAATTACAGCTGGTATGTGGTATAAGCGTTTGGGAAATATCATTTTGTTGGAAAAATCTATCTTTTTGGTTTTCCCATTTGTTATGTTTTATTGGTATGTAGGTTATAATTGGGGGCCCGTGAGACTTGTGGGGAGAATCCCAACTCCCCCCTCCCACTCTCTTGCTGAACCCAGCTTGGAGCCCCAGGCTGCCCAGCAGCTTTCTGCAGCTCACCCAGAGCAGCTCCGAGTGAACCAGCACAGTCTCTCCCCCCCCGCCTCCAGTTCTCTGTGGCTTGCTGGAGAGCTGGGGGTGCTGTGCTGGCTTGCCTGGAGCTGCTCCAGGCAAGCCGCAGAGAGCAGTGGGGAGGCAGTCTCTGCTGGCTTGCCCAGAGCTGCTCCAAGTGAGCCGGCAGAGACTTCCCTCCAGCCAATTTTGCGCCGGGCCCAGTATGACCCAGGGGCTTTGCTGCTGCTTGCGGCATACCCTGTTGGTCTCCCAGGCTGTCTAGCTGCTGCCAGGCCCAGCAAGGCTCCCCAGCATTTGCCCCAGCATGTCTCCCAGCACAGCTACTGCCACCACTGGGCCCAGCAACGGTGGCGCAGCTTGGGAAACCTGCTGGGCCTGGCAGCAGCTATGCAGCCTGACTCCTGGGTTGTGCCGCTGCCAGCAGCATGCCCCATGTGGCTCAAAGGCTGTGCCACTGCTGGGCCCAGCAGTGCTCCTGGGCCATGCCACCACAGCTGGGCCCAGTGCAGCTCCCAGGCAGCATGGCTACTTCCACCAGGCCCAGTATAGAGTCCTGGGCTGTGCTGCTGCTGCTGACCCACCACAGCTCCCAGTCTCCTTCAACTACTGAAGGTAAGTGCATTTTGTCAAGGGTAATTGCCTAACAGTGTCTTAGAACCTTTGAGTGACAAGTTGTTGAAACAGAATCCCATGGAGAGAGTCAGTAATGAAATGGCAGTTGGGAACTGGCAGTTGATGAGACAGTTAAGCACTGACTGTGGACAGGGAAGGAGGCAAAGGAGTGAGAGGATCAGAGATGACCCCATTCAAGCCAAAAAGGGAAATTGCTTCTTGTTAAGATAAGTAATCCCTACCCAGAGAAAAGGGATGATCCCCAGTCTGTGTATATAGAAAGATTTTGAGAAGTTGGTTGTTTGTTCCTGCCTTCTAGACTTTAAGAGTCAGTAAAACTCAGAAACCTATGTTTGAGTGTTCAAGCAGAAACTGAAAAGAAAGCCTCTCTCCTCAAAGTTTTAAAAGACCCTTTTGAATAGCAGAAAAACTTACTTGTTGGCAACAAATTATCTGGAGTCAGTGTAATTACAAAGTTACCTCAGTTTTGTTATTGGTTCATCTTATACATCCTACCCCTGATTCCACCTGACCTTTTCTCCTCTTAGTTAAATAAAACAATTTGATTATTTTGAACTTTTAAAAGCCTATAATCTGCCATTTCAGAAGTTGAATATAAGAAGATGATTGTGTCTCTTCCCTCAATTCCCTGGGCTGGGCCAGCATCAAAATATATATATTAAAGAGGCTGCATGGGACAGCCATAGACAAACAAATAAGAAGAAAATAGATATAGGGGCTGGTCAGCAAGAAAGAAGAAAAATGGGAAAATACTGTGCATGAGGGAGGGAAGAGGGAGAGATTGCCATAAACCCACCACGGCTCCCAGCCTCCTTCAACTGTTGAAGGTAAGTGCATTCTCTGCACTTGCACACAGAACACTTTTTTATTTGGGGGAGAATCCAAACTCCTAGTGTATTTTTAAAACATTTCAGATTTTTCTGAATACCTGAATTCGCAACCCCCCCGGAGCTTTGGTAAAAGGCTCCTAGCCAGGGGGCTTTTGAGGGACGACCTCTTCGATGGCGAGATGCTGGAGAATTGAGGTGCTCCTCCGCCCCGAAGATCCTACCGCTGAGTGACCATATGGTACGAGTGCTGCTGACCGGGACAAGCATTGGAGATTGGGTGAAAAAACCCGATGCCGAGCGAGGCCGGTTGGCCAACAATGAACTGTGAGTCGGGTTGAAGTGAGCATGAAGATTTTAAAAGAAAGCTGCCCCCCTTAAGAGCGACAGGAAGCGAGAGGGGGAGGGGGCCCTCCCAAACACATAAACAAAAACACAGAATAAAGAGGGGGGAGCAGAAAAATAAGTGTTTGAAACTGTTTTCAGAGACTTACCAGAGCGCAGACAAGCATTTAGGTGAATATCAGAGACTTTAGCAACTTTTTGATAAGTAAACAAATCCAAAAAGATGGCGGGGAAGAAACCGGAGAAAGAAAAACTTTTAAAAGCAAAACTAGTGGGTCGTCCTCGAACGAAAGAGACCACTGAGCTTTCAAAAATGTTGATAAAAAAGAGGGAGGAGCTAAACTTTGAATATGATTGGTTAAATTATATGCAGATTTTTGATCTATTTAAAGCAGATTTAAAAAGTTTGGCTTTAGGGAAGAAAAAAATGAAATAGAAGGTATTTGGGAGATAAAAGGGGGGAAATGATATCAAATTTGTATAAGGTTTTGTTAAAATGGTTTACAGAGGATGAATCAGTAAAAGAGCAAATGATTAAATGGGCTGTAAATATGAATAAGGAGGTGACAATGTCATCTTGGGAATACTTATGGAAAAATTCAATTAAGATATCGACTTGTACTAATGTGAAAGAAAATTGTTATAAAATGATGTACAGGTGGTATATGACACCAAAACAAATTGCACTTATGAATGAAAATATGTCTAACAAATGTTGGAAGTGTAAAAAAAAAAAGAAGGCTCTTTTTATCATATGTGGTGGACTTGTGATAAAGCTATGGCTTTTTGGACAGAAGTTCATGATGAAATGCAGAAAATCTTGAAATGTACTTTTAAGAAAGAACCTGAGATATTACTTCTAGGGCTTAAGATGGAAGAAGTAAATGTAACAAAAAAGACACTGTTGTGGTACCTGATTAGTACTGCCAGAATGACTTATGCACAATCTTGGAAGCAGGATAGAATACCAGAAAAATGGGAATGGATACAGAAAGTGTTATTCATGGCTGAAATGGACAAATTAACAAAGAAACTTAATAACAAAGAAGATCAAAAAAAATTTGAAGAATGGAAAGTTTTTAAGGAATATCTGGAAAAAAACTGGGATGTAAAACATAATTTACTTTGTTTTGATAATTATTAAGGGCAGAAACATATAAAGGTTTGGAATGTTTAGATTAAGATATTGTTACCTTGAAATTTAAGATGATAATGGGAAAGGAAAAATAGAATTATAAAGGGGGAAGGGGGAGGATCATTGCGGGAAGCCCCAAAGGGGGGGGTGGAGATAAGAGAAATGGATATGAGATTAAAGAAATGTAATGTAATGTTGAATGTGTTGATATATCCAAAATAAAAGTTTTGACATAATTAAAAAAAATGTTGACAGATTCCTTGCGCCCTCTGCTGGATGAGATGACTAATATCAAGCAACAACTGTCAATAATTGGCCAGAGTTTGGCTTCACAGCAGCTACAATTGACTCAGTCCTTAAAAGTAACTGAGCAAATGGGGGAGACGGTGAAGGAAATGGACGCCAATACTAAAACAGTTAAAAAGGTGCAAAAGCTGGAAATGAAGCAAGCCACGGAAGAGTCACAACTTTTGCAGTTGCAAATGGAGAAAGCCAATTTGGTCCTACGGTTTCAAGGGGTCCTAGAAATTAAAGGAGAGAATCTGAAGCAACGGCTGAGTGAAGCAATAGCCCAATGACAGATTTGACAGCAGAATACCTCTACAGCAAGATGGATGTGGTCTATAGGTCCTATTCCTCATACATCAAGAAAAATAATCTGCCTGGGGAAATAGTCAGATTCTCAAAGAGACATGTGAGAGACTCTATTTTGAAAGCAACTACGGGAACTCCCTTGAAAATTGGGGACAACAACATCAGGATTTTAAAAGACATTCCATTTGACATAAGACCGAAGAGAAAGAATTATAAAGAACTAATCCTATTTCTACAAACAAATGGCATCAGTTACAGATGGTTGATCCCAGAAGGCGTCATTTTCAAATTTCACTACAAAAAAGAAAAGATTGACTCTGTTCTTAAGGCACGTGATTTTCTGTGAACACAGTTCGGGGAACCAGCTGAGGATGAGAAGGAAGAGGAAGAAAGCAAATCTGATGGCGAGTTAGGCTCGGGGTCTTTGGACGAGGAATCACCCTCTGAAAAGGGGGCGGCTGCTCCCAAAAGTTCATATAAATTGAGGAGTAGAAAAGAGAAGAATAAATAGTGGCTGAAGGACTCTGATTTGTGCCTGAAAACTCTGAAATGATTTTGGGATGCTCGGGGGGGTTTCTTTAAGCAGTTAAATGAATAGTTAAAAGATAATTAACTTAGCATAACCGACTATGTTCATTGTTTTATTAGCTTTTTAAAAGTAACATTGAGTTAAGCTGATGTATTCAGGGGTCTTGTTGTAGAAAAAGAGCTGCCGGAGCTCATTAGCATAACTCATTAGCATAACTTATTTGCATATGCCACGCCCCCTGACATCACCGGAAGTGACAGAAGGCCACACCCCCTGACATCACCGGAAGTGTGTCAGAAGGCCCGGCTACTTACCCTCCTGCTTCATCCTCATTCCCAAACGAAATGAGGATCGAAGCAGAGGGCGGGGTAAAGAAGGGGGCGGGGCTTCACCACATGACGGCCCCACCCCCTAGAGGTTCTCTTCCGGAGCTCCGTACCTGAGAGCTCCCCCCCGACTAGAGCCCTGGATGTATTGATCTCTTACCCTTGGGTTTTTAGTTATTAGTGGGTCTTTTTTCTTTCTCCTTAGATGTGTTCCCCTTCCCATATTTTCGGTTGTAGTTTGTAAAAAAATCAATAAAAAATTCCCCTAAGGGGGATTAAAAAAAAAAAGATGGTGCTGCCGCTCCACACAGTTTTTCTTCTTCTTCCTCCTCCTCTTCTTCTCTCTCTTCCTTCTCCTCTTGTTCTGCAACCAGGTCTTCTCCATAAGTTTTCAGGAAATTTTCTGCTTTAAAAATCGATATAATCCTGTGACTTTTTCCTTTGAATGTAAAGATTAGACCTTCTGGTAGTAGCCATCTGTAGATTACTTTATTTTCTCTCAGAAGTGCTGTAAATTCCATATATTCTCTCCTTTTCTCTCTGACCCTCCAGGGAATTTCTTTCAATGCATTTATTTCATTGTCATCCAGGGTCAGAGGTGAGCTGTTCACTTCCCTCAAAATCTGATCTCTGACAGCCCTATTGTGGAATCTCACATGCACCTCTCTTGCCAGTTGATATTTTCTTGCATACAAGGAGTTCATCCTGAAAGCAACATGAATTTCTTGAATAATCTTCTCTTCGTCTTCCATGTTCATGTGCTTGGCTAATATTTTGGCCATTTTTGTTATTAAGTCTTCATTCTGCTCTTCTGGTATATTTTGAAACCTCAGGACGAAGGCTGCTCTCTCCACTTGTAATCTCATCACATCCTGCTCTAATGTGGATTGTCTGGCATCCGTATCTTGCATTCTATTTAAAATCTCCTTAATCTTAGTTTCCATCTTTTCTGTTGTAATATTCAGACCAGCAATCTTTTGAGTATTCTCTGTTACTTGGTTCTGTAGTGTTTCCATGCTGGCAGTAAATTTCTCCGTTATTTCTTTCATTGCCTCTTTGATAGGATTTACAACATCCGAAATTGTACTTTGGATGGTATTTTGCACAAGGGCTTACATTTCTTTGTTCGCAGAGGATGCCAGAGTTGATATAACTGATTTTGTCACTCCAGGTGAGGTCAATCGAAAGCCAAAAAAAAACTGTGACGATGTGACGTTAAACAATATTTCATTAAGAATCAAAATTATACAATATCAAAAAGTGAACAGTTATAATGGTAAATGCTACACATCATCACAGGGTTTTTTTGTTTTCGATTGTCTAGAGACTGTGCCAATCAGCCTGAAATTACTCCAGGTGAGGTACCAGGCATCCTCCCTGATTTTACTTGGCCTATTTGACCTACTTTCTCCGTCATAATGTAAAAGAGAGAGATTAAGCAAGCCAGCCATGAGTCAGAAGATATCCAGCTGACTGCCAAAGATTTTATTTTGAGTATTGTCCTTATTGTTTTTCTTTTCTCTCCAATGTATTGTTTTGGAACACTGTGTTTGTGTGACTTATGCGGTTTAAACCACAAAAATGTTCTTCAAGGTCAAATAAATGAGATACGTCTTCTCTCCGAAAAACAGGATGTAGTCCCCAAAACAGCTGGTATGCAGTCGCCCTACAGTGGGGGGTGTCAAAAGTATCAAAGGTGCCGAAAAATGGCGGCTGGAGCTCAATGAGGACAGGCATGTGAAAAGAAGCTCCTCACACTTCTACTTTACAACTTCATTTCGCTGGAAATGAGGAGCCTGTGTCCAGTTCCATATGACAGGGGGATTTTGTTAGGTGCTTCAGGGGGCAAATTCAGTACCTGGTGCTGCTGGTGGTTGACAGTCAGCGTGTGCAGGTCCAGGTCCTCCTGGTGAGTGGACGTCTTCTTCCAGGCACTGTCGGAGCAGCAGGTGCAGGTGATGTGGCCTTGCTTCCTGCATGTTCGGCAGACGGCGTCGCGGAAACGGCACGTCCAGTGTTCGTGTGCGTCTCCGCAGCTGGCACACAGCACTTGGGCAGTAGACTTGTCATGGTGTCTGGTCGCTACCGATGGTGGGCTAGCGAATGAGCAAGTCTTCTTCTTCATCCAAGTTGTTGGACGCCACGGCTGGGAACACGTGGTTTGTTAAAAATGGTGGACGGTTGCAATGTGAGCCCTTGAACGCGGTGGCCATCTGGAGGGCTACATCTAACTTGAGGTCTGCGGTACCTACAAGTTTACGGCGGAGTTTGGTGTCTTGAAGGCAACGAATTGGGTAAGGATGTTTTCCTCTACCTTCGTGAACTCACAGTCCACCGCCTGCTGACAGAGTTCGGCCATGAATGCAAAATAAAACATGGGTATGGTACTTTGGATAAAAGAAATAAAATAAAAAGTTACATGCTTGCAGTTACTCTCAGTAATATATGCTAACAGCTACATCTTTCTATCTCTCTTGGCTTCTAGAAGAGAACTACCTCTTTGGTTCACACAAAGGGCCATAAACTTGTGAATACATTAATGCTAGATCAAAGCATTTGTACAAACAAGTTGTTAGTTGACCAATACAAAGGTTACAGGTCACTTCATTAGGATAAACAACTCCCACAAACTTTCCCGCCATTGAATACATTATGTAACATAACATCCTGTTTGCTAACAAACAACATTTAACTCTGTAATGGCTGAAGTGTAAGCAACTTGCAATTCCAACAGGAGGCCGTTTCACTGGGCCTCTGGAGGTGCACTTGGAAATCCTCTGGAGGCGCGCTTGGTGGGCTTCAGCATGTAGTACTTTGTGAGGGCCTCGATGATCTCATGTGTTCTCCGTTAGTTTCTTCGGCACCAGGAGGCTCGTGGCCAGGCGTATGGTGGCCACCCCACATGTGCAGAGGAGTAAGGCCCATTTCTTGCCTGCGTCGGTGACCTCATGGTAGGAGAAGAAGCTGGTCAGTTGGTCTACCCATGATTCCCAGAACTCAGGGTTTGTGGGGTCGAAGACTTTGAGGTGTCCTGGAGCGACAGCCATGACAATTGGTGAAGTGGGGAGTGATGCCCTGGGGAGCAGTGCACGGTGCGGTGCTGCTCGTGAGCAATGCGGGGTGGAGCAGCGTCCGATGGGGCGGTGCTCGGTGCTTGGCTGGTTGAATCGTCAGGTTCGCTCAACGGGATCCCATCTTCATCACCAATATAAAGTACTGAGACTGATGCATGGAGGAGTGATTTCAGCTCATACTTTATTATATACAAAAGAACTTGAGATAAAGTAGCCTGGCTAGAGGCCGGCTTATATCCCCATAGCAAACCACACCCAAACACACACCCATACCCATGATAGGATATTCACAGTGCACCCAAGTCCCATAGGTCAGTTCTTGGATCCTAGCCATCCAATAGGTGTGCCCTAGGATCCGTTCAGGCTATTGTCTCTGGAAGTGAAGCTTGGGCCATTCGCATGGCCACGTGTGGACCCGACCGTGTGCACAGTTTCTCTGGGTACACAACAATTCAAGCCAAGTATCAGCCTTGGAACCTGCTTTCAATGCCAGACCTCAAAGGACAGAGATTAGTTTGCCTCTTCATAGGGCACCCAGCTGCTCCCCAGGCAGTTCTAAATGCTACTCTTCAGCATTGTAGACTGTGTTGCAGGCTATGGATCCTTCCCCAGCTTTGATTGTATGAAAGTTCTGGCTATAGAGAAATGCTTTCCTCTGCTTCTAGGAGAGAATCATAGTGCCTCAATATGAAGCCAAACATGTTCAAACTGAGAGTGCACTCCCATTGCTGGAGATATGACAGACTGTGTTCCAGGTTCTTCCTGTTTCTGGAAACAAGGCTGCTCTAATGGATCTATGAAATACTTTAGGCTTTTCTGTTACATGGTTTTCTGAACAAAGAGGAAATGTCTAGCATACTCTTGGAAGCAGATCTTATAAAAGTAAATACTGCTACAACAGCTGAAAGAAGGAGAATAGTTCAGCTGAAAGAAAAATAATGAACAAGTGTTAAAATAGACAATTGTCAATTGCCAAAGAATTTGATCACTGGGAAAAGATATGAAGAATGCATATTGAAAAAGAGAGGCACTGTCTCTCCAAGAACGAAGTCGCGCTTAGCAGAAACCTATCATAAACCTCATGATTTTCATAGTCTGCATTAGTTCTTAGCAGCAAAGAAATAATGGTTTATTAATAGAACATGACACTCAGCAGCATTATGATCTGTTTCACTGATACTCAGCAGCACTATGATCTGTTTTCCTTTTTCCAGGAAACACATTCAAAGTTCATCCGTTTCCAAAGACAAGTGAGAAAATATTTTTGAAGTTTGATTCTGGAGCATAATATGAAATAAGTAGGGGGGAAATGGATTCATTTAATAAAGCACAACAATAAGCGCTGTCTCTGGTTTAGTTTCTAAAATGAGAGGGGGCAATAACTTAGCCTAAGTTATGCTCCAGATATGAAAACCCTCATCCTTGATTCAAGATAAGTGTGGCTGTTCAAAGGTGATAGGCAAGACAATCTGCTCAAAGACATTTGGATAGCCCATGTGGTGTAGTGATTAAGAGTGGTGGACTCTAACTAGAGAACCAGGTTTGACTCCCCACTCCTCCACATGAAGCCAGCTGGATGACCTTGGGTCAGTCACAGTTCTCTCAGAGCTGTTCTCTCAAGAGCAATTATCTCAGAGCTCTCTCAGCCCCACCTACCTCACATGGTGTGTGTTGTGGGGAGCGGAAGGGAAGGAGATTGTAAGCTGCTTTAAGACTCCTTTGGGTAGAGAAAAGAGGGGCATAAAAGCCAACTCTTCTTCTTCCCTTCCCTTCCCTTCTATTTCTTCACATGTTCTACAGCTGAGCCCTGGCCTTGAAACACAAGACTTGAATGATGCAGTTTTATTATCCTGAAGTGCTGTACCAAATACAGCACTTTGGGGGGGGGGGTGTTCAGTGCAGTATTAATACATTTCACATTCTAACACTGTTACAACTGTCCTTAAGATAAACCATGGATTGGATCCAACCAACTCTTCTGTGGGAGAACCAGGGAGGAAGGGGTCCCCTTGGCCACCCAAAAGTCTATGCTTGGGATTATGGGACCTGCATGGACAAAAGGTATGTGCAACAAGGGCTGTAGTAAGGATGGGAACTGAGTGAGATTGGGTGAAAAAGCTGGCTGGATCCAACCCCCTATCCTCTTTCAACAGTGTATAGCAAATCACAGGGCATCCCACAGACTACAAAATGGTAAATTAACTGATTGGCAGACAATTGAAAATTAATGGAAATGTGTGAGAGAACACACGAAAACCCACCACGGGCACACCCTGCTGGATTAGTCCCAGACCAATCAGTGCTCATCATTAAACAACCATTTTAAAAGAATCATTGAACAAGTAAAATGTAACAAATGTATTTTTGTCATGTTAATAACAGCATCCGCAGCCCTTGGCATCCACATGGGAGCTACTTTAACATTTCTATTTCGGTACTTTAGCATCAGGCTGGAAGTTCAGAAGTTTCCCAAACAACAAAGGTAGTCTACAGCCCAGGACAGCCATGTGTTAAACCTACATCCCCTCCACCATTGTGCTAATTTGATGCAGATGGAAAGAGGCTGAAAACCTATGACTATGGGGATCGGATGCCTGGAGTAAGCACATCCAATCCCCAAAGAAAACCTCATGCAGATGCTTCTTTGATTGGCTGTGTCACACTGCTGAAATATATCAGGCTCCCCATGGTGAATATCTCTCTCACACACATACCCCAAACACACATAGCTGAAAAGGTACATTTTCCAGAGGCTGGGTAAAATCAGTTCCTTTGTCATCTAAGAAACCCTTCAGTGAAAGTCAGAACCAACTGATAATACACTTTACTGAAAGCTGGAAAGTATTTTGGAATAAAAGTGTATGGAACAAGTGCATTACATTAATCCGGGCTTTTATTGGTGGCAATTTAACCATGAAGATGAGCAAAGATGTCAGGGGAAGAAAAAGAAAAATTGAGGTTTGAGCTGAAACAAAATGAAAGGATTGTGCTCAGGTCTTAGACATTTCATTTTGGAATAACATGGGCATAATAGAGAGTGAGACCTCAGGTTTCCAAAAACTGGTATGTGAGCAGCTAGTGTTTCACTAGTCTGGTCTGGAAGCCACGGTGCTAATTTCTTTCAGCTTGCTGCTTCTCCTTATTCCATAAGGAAAAAGAGTGAAAAAGAGGAGAGACCTCTGTAGGGAACCATAAAAGGTACTGCGTACCACAGGCCATACAAAAAAGGGGGGGAATTATATTTGACTGTGTAAAACCAAATTGTTAATATATACAGTGCAAACATTACAGTGCATACAAGTGCAAACAGTCCCTATATATATAGTGCATGATACAGTAAAGCATACCAGTTGAAGTATAACAATTCAGTGCATGATGTCGTAAAGTATAACAATTGATGGTAACACATTTTGTTGACAAACATCATCAACTCACTGATTTCAAAGTTTTTGTTATTGAGAAGATTCTATCTAGACTTTATCAATCTCACAATATTGTGACAACTCTTGTTTGGATTCAGGTAAGTGGCTCAGGTTATGCACTGGTGTAATCTTGAGCTTCGCAAAGGTTTGTGCAGAGAAATTCTTAGACTCAAGAATAATGTATGCTGTTGGGTGATATTAGAGATGTTTAATGCTGCAATATTATGCACAATTGTTTGGAAGTTTGTCTTTAAGTATGCAGGCATGACTATTAACTTGGGTGTGATGCTTTATCCTTAAATTGGTATTTTTAAAAAATAAGTTTGTTTCTGCGCCCAAGGTTTCTCAAAGGTTTGCTGAACTAAATTGTAGCTGTTGCTGCGCCTGTTGTATGGTTTTGTTTATTGGCACAGGAGCCAAACCTTGGCTATTATAATGGTAACTATCAAAAATAAATCTTAGGATGAGCCCATTGAGATAGTCATCACAGTGATTTGGAAGCATCACTGGTTCTGTAATTAGAAAACCCAGAACAAGCAAGCTTTGTGATTTCAAGAACTGTGATAAGAAAGGCAAACTTTAAAAGTCCCAGAAAGCCATTGTGTGCAGCAGAAACACGGACCCCCTGATGAGAAAGGCCATCTTAGACTGAGTCAACTCCAGTTATCCTAGTTACTTGCACTGCTTGTATCCATACTTACATTAGTTACATATACCACAGCAGAGTACACTATTCTGATGACCCTGGCAGCCTTGAAACAGCTCTGCAGCTGTGCAAGGAGTTCCAACAACTATGGGAGCTAATATAGGTCATATCCAAGGTCATCCCTGCTGCTTAACAAGACCAGTTTCTTCCCAGAAGCCCTTTGTAAAAAAAGC
Organism: Gekko japonicus; assembly: GCF_001447785.1. Classification (NCBI taxonomy): domain Eukaryota; kingdom Metazoa; phylum Chordata; class Lepidosauria; order Squamata; family Gekkonidae; genus Gekko; species Gekko japonicus. The sequence continues at coordinate 541,615 of NW_015163620.1, forward strand.
TTTCTGTTTTTCTGTGTGAGCACAAGATGGGCTTTTAGGGAGCAGTGCAGTGTGTGAGATCTAAGGAGTTCTTTCCTTAGCAATGCACACTGAGGAGATGAGGTTGCCATTTATAAGACCACCACTTTTCTGTCAGCACAGTTTGAATCTACTCCACATCCCCTTAGGCAGCCCCCTACTATTCTGCTCTTACATTAGTGCAGAAATATACTCAGGCACAGCTGCCAGGATCTGTGCAGGGTTAATCATGCAATCCTTGCATAGATCTGAGAGTCTCAAGGATCTCAACTCTGCAGCATTACAAACAACCAGAGGAGGCTTGTTTGCCTGTAATACACGCCTATGCAAATACTGATGTGCACAGCACTTTCCTGTGGCTGCCGAGATACTGCAGAGACAATGAGGTTTACACATGGCATTTTTTCCCCTCACATGTTCTCTCTGGTGGCCCTCTTCTCTCTCCCCCCCTCCACTTTGGGGAGGGGGTTCCAAGCAAAAGCTATAATGAGCAAACTGAGGCTATATTATGAGATGACAACAGTCACTGTCAGGGCTCTTTTTGTAGAAAAAGCCCAGCAGGAACTCATTAGCACCCCTGATGACACAGCTCATTAGCATATTAGGCCACACCCCCATGTTACCAGAAGTGTGGTCATCCAGCCACACCCACCTTTTGCTTCTTATCCTGTTTACCCTGTTTGTTGTCAAAACCCAGGGGTTTTTTTGTAGCAGGAACTCCTTTGCTAGGAAAAACTGAAGGCAGCAGAAAAAGAGGAAGACACAACTTGAGAGGGATTGACTCAAGCAAGCAATCCAGGGCCCACAGTTTGCAAGACCTAAGCAAGGTTGTTAATGGTAAGATGGTAAGATGTTTTGGAGGTCATTAATTAATAGGTCAGAAGTGACTTGACAGCACTTAACACATACACAATTGACCTACCAATATACTGTTATATACTGTTATATCCCTATGTCTATGACTGATTAAAAATAACAAATAATAAAAAGTAAAAAGCACAGTTGGGAAAATGGCCACCATGGTGACAGGAGAACAGGAAATTGCACCCTCTGGGCGAGACAGGGAAAATCCAGACTTTCCCCCACACACACACACGGGGGCTGTCCTGGCTCTGCTGAGGTCTTTCCCAAGCACCATGATGGTGTGGGGAAGTAGGGGGGGGGAGGAGCCTGTTTCTCATGTATGTGACTTTTCACCAGAAATCGTATCTTCAGAATATCCTCTCAATATTTCAACAATTCTACTTTAGGATGTTCTAGAGAATACGGGCTATTGTCTTCCCACACAAATATTCTCATTGTATTTTCTAGTTTGGGGGGGGTGGCAGTTTGAGTTGTGGAAAAAGAAGGTGCAGGAGAGAGGAAGTGTTAACATGCACAACCTTTTAACACAATGGCTCTAATATTGAGTTGAAGGGGTCCTGTGGTTTTGAAGCTTTAAAAAGAAGATACAGATATTACACAATGTATGGTTTGGTCTGTATATACTATGCTTCCCTTTAAGCATCTAGCATCACTCTCATTACTTTCTCTGTCTTCCTCTCTTGCTTTCTAGCCTTTCTTTCTCTTTCCATTTTTCTCTAGATGGAAGTGACTTACAGGCATCAGGACTGTGAAAACTTAATGCAGGAAGGATTAATTAATATTAAAAATTCTAGCCCAGCTACTTGCTCCAGCCCAGCTACTTGCTCACTTATACTTCTACCCATTGCTAATGTACACAGCTGGAAGGTGTACATTAACAATGTGATCACATCAGGTTATCATAACCCAAATATTTGTCTTCAAGTAGAAGTAAAGGTTTCCCTTGCTTGAAAGCCAGTCAAATCTGACTCTAGGGATGCGGTGCTCATCTCCGTTTCCAAGCCGAAGAGCCAGCGCTGTCCAAAGACATTTCCGTGGTCATGTGGCCAGCATGACTAGACGCCGAGGCGCATGGAACACTGTTACCTTCCCACCGAAGCGGTACCTATTTATCTACTTGCAATTTCTTGCTTTTGAACTGCTAGGTTGGCAGGAGCTGGGACCAGAGACAGAAGCTCACTCTGCCACTACAGCCCAAATTGCAACTAGTGTGCCACAAAAATGGAGAAATGGGAAGCTTCCATAGGATTCTTAAAATGGAAAGTGAAAATATAAATTTGTGTGCTTTGCAGTGACCTGGAAGAAAAACTGCTGATAACAAATTTATGCAAATTCAGTTGTCCAGCCTTCACCTATGGAAAATGCTACACAGAGTTGCCAAGAGCAAAATGAAAGTTCTTCTGTCTGATTGTAATCTCCTGGCCTATTTGACCCATTACCAAGGGTCCCCAATGCTCATTCCAGACATGTTGGGTGTGATCGGTGCTATGAAGAGCCTGACTAGCTGAACAAGAAATGTTCTTCTCCATTACTGACTTGTTGAAAGATGCACCCTTCATTGTGTAATGCTACTGATTATGTATATGATATGACTGGTCCCATAGTTTCCTCTAAATACGGAGTAACTGAACGTTAATAAGCTTATTTATTTATTTATTTATATCCCGCCCTCCCCAAACGGGCTCAGGGTGGCTAACAAGAGGCATATGCCATGATACAACTGCTAAAAACAGAATAAAACAGTCAATTACAAACAAAGCTTGAAGTGATGTCATATTCACATCAGGTTAAACCCATACCAACAGGGGGCATTTTGTGGTATAGCCCTCTTTGAGATATGTGCTGCCCCTCTCTGATTTCCACCATTTTATTTATTTATTTATTTTATATGTTAAATTTGTTAATTGCCCAATCCCTGCAATACAGGGCTCTGGGCGATGTACATAATTCATAAAAACATCAAGATAAAACAATTACAGCATTAATGAGATATTTCAATCAAAAAGATGGTGTATATCAATTTATCCCATTACAGACTGCTGGCCACTCTGCGGGCAGGGGGGGATGAGGGTAAAACACATATGGAAAGCAGCTGGGGCAGGAAGGGTGCTGTCCTCAACCAAAGACCTGGCAGAACATCTCTGCCTTACCGGCCCTGCAGAATTGTATAAGGTCCCGCAGGGCCCTGATGGTCTTTGGCAGAGAATTCCACCAGGGTGGAGCCAGGAATGAAAAGGCCCTGGCCCTGGTCGAGGACAGCTGGATAGCTTTAGGGCCGGGGACACTAGCAAGTTGTTATCTGAGGAGTGTAATGCTCTTCCAGGGACATAACGGAGAAGACGGTCCCATAGATATGTTGGTCCCTGACCACTCAAGGCCTTGTAGGTCAATACCAAAACCTTACACCTTAAACGTGTGGCCTGCTTGATATGTGGGACCTGATACGAATTGGGTGAGCCCCATGCTGCCATGGAAGACACCAGGTATGAAGCCTGACTGGATGTTGCAGCTACATCAGCATGGACGTTGAAGTCCCCAAGAACTAATAACCTTGGGAACTCCAAGGCCCACTCAGCTACAGCCTCCAATGGGCTCAGCAGAAAAAAACAACCCTATCCAGAAGCAGCTTCTGTCTCAATTACCTTAAAGGACATAAGTGCAAGGCTTACAGTGCAAATCTGTGCATAGTGTATCCTCATAATCATATGTCATTGATACAGCAGCGACACTGGCTGCATACTGTACTTCTACATGCAAATGGCTTGGATCACTCATGAATAAAAAAATTAAATACCATGCTCTCGCTAATTACAGCATTTTATTTTAAACTGCTGTTCAGTCTTTAAGGAAGTTTGATTTTGACTAGCAATGCTGTTGCCATCCTTTCACCCAAATGTGGTAGAATAACTGTGTTTGTGCAGTGGTGGCTATTTGTCACTGTAGACCGTGACACAGGCATGAAAGTATCTGACACTTAGAACTATGTATCATAACCACCCAGTGTGAGAATGGTAATAAAATCCAACCATACTATTTTGAAGCAGAAGTGTCTATTTAGATAGCAAGGTTGCATCTCATGAAGATGAGAGGGGACTGTAACCGATATGAACACTAAAGTCCATTTCTGCTCAAAGGGCAGCAATAATAATTAGAAACACACAGCCAAAGAAAAGGAGGCTGTAAAATATAAAATACCTTTCTAAAACAAATAAAATGGAAAATTAGTAATCAGATTTGATTTTCTGACCCTCAACTTCATGTTCATTGCATTGACAACACTGTCTAACCATCTCATCCTTTGTCGTCCTCTTCTTCTTTTACCTTCAATCTTTCCCGGCATCAGGGTCTTCTGCAATGAGTGCTCCCTTATCCTTTGGTGGCCAAAGTATTTGAGCTTCATCTTCAGTATCTGACCTTCCAGGAAACAATCAGGGTTGATTTCTTTTAGGATTGACTGATTTGATCTCCTTGCAGTCCAACAGACTCTCAAGGGTCTTCTCCAGCACCATAATTATGGCTAATAGCTTTTAGCAAACCTATCCTCCATGAATTTGTCTAATCAGGTCTTAGAGGCATGAAGCTAGTAGTTACTACTACATCTGGTGACTGGGAATTCATACATTAGTTACCATTGTGTGAAGAAGTTCTTTCCAGTCTTGAATCTCCTTCCAATCACTTTTACCAAGTGTCCTCACGTTTTAAGATGATGCAAAAAAGATAAAAAGTTCTGGCGGTACGGTATCCAGTTCTAGCGGTACAGTATCCAGGCGCACAGCTAATCTTAGGAGGGGACTTTAACGCCAGGATAGGTTCTTCAACTCCGGATCAGGAGGATGGAGGGTGTCCTGATGGGAATATCCTAGCGATAGGACGAATTCTCCAGGACCCCGTCATCAATAGATCTGGTAGGAGATTTTTGGAGACCCTCTCAATGTTTAATCTACTGGTGCTGAATGGCACAAGGTGGGACGCTTCAGAGGGGAATTATACCTATTTCTCTGGCCTGAGAAGAAGTACTATAGATTTTGTGGTAGTTTCGGGGGATTTGTTGGAGCAAATTCTCTCTCTTGAGGTGATTGAGTCCATACACAGTGACCATAAGCCACTGAGGGTCACTCTGGGTGGCCCGAAAGAAATAACCAGGGCTTTGGACACTCTTGATGGGAATGTCCCACTGCATAGGAGACCCAAATGGACTACAAAAGTCCAGAAACTAAGTATGGAGGTACTTCCAAAGGGCTTTGACCAATTAGGGGGCGAAGCTGATGCGATCCCACTTTATGAGAGAACTAGCAGTAAAGCCCGTTGTGAAAGCAATACAACGGGATCTAGAAAGAGGCTCTGGGGCAGTGCTCAGGCTTTGGACAAACAGTGTCAATTTGCTGTGGTGACCTCAGCAGGGTATAATGACAGAGTCCACTGTTTTCTCCAGAGGAACTGATCTCTGCTACCTGAAGAGCAGTTGTAATTGTGAGTAATCTGTAGCCCTCACCTGGAGATTGGCAACAATTGTTACCCAGGACAAAATGGCTGGTTTGGAGGGTGGAGTCTATGGCATTCTACCTGTCTGAGGTCCCACCCCTCTGCAAACCCCACCCTCTCCAGGCTCCACCCCTCAAATCCCCAGGAATTTGTCAGCATGTAGTTGGCAACCCCATCTCCTTCCCAGCTAGCCACCAACCTACCATTATCTGCCCCTTTGACTTCAGCTGACTTCTGCCCTCCCTTCTGCAGAGCAGTTGTAATACTGAGTGCTCTCCAGCCCTCACCTGGAGATTGGCAACAATGGTTCCCTATGTGGGACTGACTGGTTTGGAGGGTGGAGTCTATGGCAGTGTACCTGTCTGAGGTCCCACCCCTCCTCAAACCTCACCCTCTTCAGGCTCCATCCCTCAAGTCTCCAGGAATTTCCCATCTGGAGTTGGCAACCCTATCAGGATTGGCCCCAATGTGTTTTCTCCCAAAGGCCAAAGTAGGTGACAGGACCAAGCTTAGTTGCCTACCAACAGGCACTGAGGGGAATGTAGGGTTGCCAGCTCTAAGGAGGGAAATACCTGGAGGTTTGGGGGGTGGATTCTGTAGAGGGCCGGGCGACGGAGGCATCGGCCTTCTGTCGCCCGCCTTGCCCCCCCAATCTCGGCCCGGGCACCCGCGGCTCCCACCAGCGGCCGCCCGACTCCAGACTCCCCCGCGGCCACTCCAGCCAGGCGACGGAGGCATCGGCGGCAAAGCAAGCAAACCAGCAATCATAGCAAAAAGCCGTTGCATTCCCAGCTGTCCTGCCCTGGTGGAGCCCCAGCCACTAGAGGACTGCCGGCCGTACTGGCAAAGGATTTAGGAGAGAAGCGAAGGTCTCAGATATGGAATAGGTCTGACGTTTCACCACTGCCAGAGCCTTCTTCCTCGGGTCAACTGCTGCTTTACGTTGTCTCTCTGTTATCTCCCAGCCAGTTGCCACTGACATCCTCCCCGACTTTCTTCTGCTTCTCTCCTTTTATCCCTTCCTTACTCTCTGTTATCCCTCCCCTTTCTCTCTTTAGTGATTCTATTGCTCCCGTGACCCGCCACTCACCTCGTCTGCTTTCCCCATAGGACCTCTCTCCCTTGGTCCCACCCACCTGAGTTTCCCCATGATTCTCTTCCCTAACTGCTCTATCTAGGGGCGGGGCTATTTCCGGTGCAGCTGCCTGAGCGAACGACCGCGTCTGTGATGCCTCTGGGCATCTTTCCTCTGGTAAGGTCAGGCCTTTCCATGCACTGCGCAGCTGTGCTCGAGCACGTCTCTCCTGCGTCCCTCGCCGGCCACTCGGGCCGGGCTCCTGCTTCATCTTTCCCCCTTCCCTCCCTTTGGGCCGTCCCTTTTCTCAGGGAAAGTGGGGGAAGTGGAGGTGGCAGCACGGCGGCTTCCAAGGGCTAATTTTTGGTTCTTATAGTGGTGAGATGGCCCTCTGTGTTCCCGTTGTGCTGTGTGCCTGGCACGTGGCACGCCAGTCCCACCAAGTAAGTGCAGCTGGAGACTACAAGATCAGACATGAGATAGCGCACAGTGGCTGAACAGGGTAGAGCTGAGAACAAGGAGGAGAAAAAACGCCCACACATTCCAGATCCATGACAGAGCTACAGGCAGGGGTCATTTCCTGCAGGAGCGCACAGGAGTGGAGCTCCGGCAGTAAAGAGCCCAGGGGGCGGGCACATGCAACGAGCCCCACCCCCTGCTCCCAGCAGCCCTCAGTCAGAGCAAGAAGCAGCCAGGTAAGTTGCAGAGCTCCCCCCGGCAGCCCGGTCCAAAACAGTCCAGTGGCACCTTTAAGACCAAGTTTTATTCAGGTACAAGCTCTCCCTCCTCTGCGAGGACAGATCTGCATTCCCCCTCCCAATAGCTAGCAATCCAAAACAGTCCAGTGGAGCCTGAGTGCTGAGTGTTGCCTTCTGACACACTTCCGATGATGTCAGGGGGTGTGGCGTATGCTAATGAGTTATGCTAATGAGCTCCTGCACCTCTTTTTCTACGAAATGGCCCCTGGCTACAGGTGAAGCAAACCTTTTAAATAAGGCACTGAGTGCATGGGATGCTAGCACACAAATACATTTCCCTCACATGCTGAGCCTCATGTTTCAAGCAGGCCCAGTTGTGACAGGCCACTGTGATCGTGCAGTATGACAGAATCCTTGTAAATGGCTTTAATATATGTTGATGGCTAGATAAATGTCTACAACATTTAAGCACTTCAAACAAGCCTCCGCTAATTCATGAGTCTGGATGATTTTTATGGTGGGAATTTACAAGCCGACATCCAACAAAATGTTTTCCCAGAGGAGAAAAAAACACACACACACCAGGAAACGCCTAATGAAACATTCAAAGCTTTTCTTGCTGGTGTCTACATGCGCAAATATATGTTAGGGCTTCATCCTATTATCAAAGCCTGTTCAAAACTATACGAGAAAGAGACTTCTGTTTTCTCCCCTCTTAAAAACCCACAAAAATACAGATCTACATCAGAACATGACAAGCCTCTTTTAAGAGATGTAGATATTCTTGGGAAATTGATGCAAGCATATGACAGAAATTTCTGAAATGGAGGTTGGGGATTAAGTAAACTTCTGAGGCAGTTCTTCGGGCCCAATGATAGCTCAAGAACTAGGGCTGTGGAGCCAGCCATGGTAGCGAGGGATCCCCTCCCTCTCCAGATTCCACTGCCAGCTGTTGCTCTGAGCAGTGGGTAGCAGGAGAAAAAAGTCAGCGTCAAGTGCAGTGCTCTGTCACTTCTGGTAAAACATCTGGAAGTGAAATAGTGTAGCTCTAGTTATCACCAGAAACTCTATGGGTTTACAATAGATTTTCCAGAGATTCCTAGAGGTACCCATTGTCACTTCCAGGTTTTCCCTGGAAGTGACATCATCATGTTTGGTGTAGTGCTTAAGTGCGTGGACTCTAATCTGGGAAAACTGGGTTTCATTCCCCACTCTTCCACATATAGCTGCTGGGTGACCTTGGGCAAGCCATAGTTCTGGCACAGCTGTTCTTGAAAAAGAGCAGTTTGTGTCAGAGCTCTCTCAGCCCCGCCTACCTCACAGGGTGTCTGGTGTGGGGAGGGGAAGGGAAAGGAGTTTGTAAGCTGCTCTGAGACTCCTTTGGGTATCCAGCCTCCTCCTCCTCCTCCTCTTCTTCTTCATGTTTGTGCCAACACTGTTCATGTCCCTGCCCCAACCCTCTTGTGGTCGCCAGGCTCGGGTTTTAGCACTGCAAATTCTCATGGCAAAATAGACGCAGCAGGGGCCCTAGCCATTTTGTTTTATATGGACTACTAAGCTAACATCCCATCCCTCAGCAATGCCAGCACCTCTTCTGATTTCAGCAGGGCAAGAGAAATGCTAATGAAGGTTTAACAGCCCACACTCAGATATACTCAAGAATAAACTGCAAAAAGAGAGTGCCATTTAAATAATAGCCTTTGGTGTGATAACTTTTTTTAACCCTAATAACAACTGTGGCGATATTATCAACATAACATAAATAATCAACTTCTGTTGGATGTGAAAGGAGGCATGGCTTTCACAGGCACACTTAGGGAATAAGGGAGGCCCGTAGCCAAGATTTTTTTAATTTGGGGGGGCTTTTTTAAAAGGGGAGGCACTGAAATTTGCATGCAGACTCTGCTTCTCCCCCAAAAGCATTTAAAGGGTCCCTTTAAATGCTTCGGGAGAGAAGTGGGGATGCGCACCTGCACTCTGAGACACAAATTCATGGGTTGGAGTTTCTCCCATTTAAGGAAAGGGTGGCACGAGCCTTGCTGTCGCTACTGGCGGCAGCGAGTACAAGAAATACACTTGATCTTAGCCAAAAGGCCGAGAAGCGGATAATGATAATCAAACGTCCAAATTGAAGGAATGGGTATTTCATAAGGATGGCCTTTTGAACCTTCATGCAGCGGCAAGTTGCCGAACGGCCCCTCTGTTTAAGATCTTTAACAGAGATCACTGTAGGACTGGCTATTTAGAGAAACTAACCAATCTTGACTTAAGAAGGGCATTTACAGCCCTCAGATTCCATGCCATTCCTTCAATGGTCTGTGATGGTCGTTTTATGAGTTTACCTGTTGCATTAAGTATCTGCCAATGTGGTTTGGGTGAAGTGGATGATATTGAGCACTATTTACTGAGATGCTCATTGCACGAATCACTTAGGCAGAGATTTATATACCCTATTTTACCTTTGCACAATGGATTCTCAAAACAGGAGTTGGTTGTTTTTTTGCTCTCTGATATGGACGTATATGTTACCAGCAGAATGTCCCTGTTTGCTTTGGCGGCAAAAAAGATAAGATTAAGGCTAGGATTCAGCGCAAGTTAGTGAAGGGATAACTTAATGTGATGTATAAGGATTGTGTTTGTATTTATGTTTTGTTATGGCCAATGGCTAATACAATAAACTTGATGATGATGATAAAAAGTTCTTTCTGTCCACTTTCTCCAAAATGCATAATTTTATAAATCTCCACCATGTTGTTCCTTAGTTGCCTTAAAGACCACACAGAACCAGGGCCTAGTAATGTGGTATATACACAGAGATTCTTTCCACTACCACCATTCTAGCTACATTTTACTTCAGTAAGAGAGGCTTCTTCTTACCTGACCAAGCCCCTGTCAAAACTAATTCAGATGAACAAGAAACTATAAGTGTCCCAGTATTAATATAATATTTGGGTAATGAATGCATCAAACTAATACTCAGAACAAGACCAAGGATGAGAAAAAGGACATTCCTCTAGGTTCAAACTGTTCAGGCTTGCCGTGAATGTGCATACCTTTCAAAGGAAGTCACCCAGATTCTCTGGTGAAGACAGTTCAGTAGCTTCTGTACCTCCAAATGTGGGACAGGGGACTGCAACACCCTGGAACTACCAAGAAGGGAAATTCATGGTAAGTGAAGGAAATATTTCCAGTGGCTCCTGGGATGCTGCAGTCTAGACTGCTGAGATATAGAAAAGCTGTGCATCCTAGGACAGGACCATTCCCCTGGTTGGCCACCATCTGCTGAAAGACCTTCCTCTTGAAGGAGATGTCCAAGGATGTTAACTTGTCTATATAGTAGTGCCAGGTATACATATGGACAGATTTCCTAGTGGCTGCCTCGCAAATCATCTCATTCGAAGGGCCTGAGTGGTAAACTGTAGAAGTAGCGAAACCATGAGCTGTTAGCTCCCCAGGTAGCTCTTTACTCTCAGTCTTGACTCTTGTAAGTAAAATCCTTTAATCCAATGGTGCAAAGTAGACATAGTCCCCAAGGAAGGGAGCAGAGTTTGGAGGGCCCTTCTTGATCTAAAATGGCTTGAATAAAGAATAAAAAGAAGAGGTTCCAAATGAACACATTCAGGATTATCATTCAGGAAAGATTATTTGCTAGGTGGATTTGTTGGAGACTTATCTCCAAGCCCCTGTCACATAGACAAATGAAGCTTGCTTATACTGGTAGCAGCTCTCCAAGGTCTCTGATAGAGGTCTTTCATATCACCTGCTACCTCATCCTTTGAACTGGAGATGCTGGGGAGTGGACCTGGGACCTTCCGCTGGCCAAGCAGAGGCTCCACTGAGAAATAATTTCAAGAATCTAGACTCTGTGTGGGAATCTTTTAAAAAAAATCTTCAAAATACCTCTGATATAGCGCTTAAAAATAATAATGATTTTAAAGGTACCCTTCAATTTGAGTTATAAAAATATTTCTATATTTGGGGGATGATTAGGAAAAGAACAGTGTCATACTCATGGTTGTCCCTTGTGGTTGCTCACTCTCCTTGTGCCATCTACTGCATATTAGCAATGAGGCTTGTGTGATTGTCTACAGAAGGAGGGTAATATTTGCTTTGCATCAAATCAGTTTCTTTTAGTATATGTGTCACTAGCATTTTTACTCCACTGGTTTGGTTATTACTTGATTGTTGAACTGCAAATATTCAAAGAGATTGCATAGTTCCCATATGGTGGGTCCCAATCAAGTGCTTTAATTGCCAAACAAAATCTTTTTAAGCCTATTATCATGGATCCTTATTGTAGAATTTGTCTTTAAGGCAAAAAAAAATGTAAATTTGGGTGGGATTCATATAGTAGTTTCCAAACTTTGTAGAGACATTTAAGTCCAGTCCTTTGGACAATGTTGCTGTGAAATAATAATGGTATTACAATATTGTTTGATGTTTAAACCAATTGCCCTTCTGGTTTTCTTGAGCTGGTGTTGCTTCTGTTGACTCAATGTTTGCTTTTGTACAAGTCTTGTCATCCCGCATGTATCCTGCTCTGTGAGAACAAAAAATTATAAATTACTAAACATCAGGCCGTTACTGAAAACAGTGGTTTCTAGTTTCTCCTCTTCTGCCACATAACATGCAGCACTACGCAGTATGTCATGTGCAGTATGACATCAAAGTCATCACAATGTCCATCTCCCTATCCTTGCTCTACATTTATTGGCTGTCTCAAGTCAGTAGGATGACATCATGCTTGTGTTTCATTATTGCATTATTCACCATTTGCTCTCTTTACACTTTTCCCTTGCCTCTTCTCCAAGAAGACAGCTAAGGAGAGACATCATAGAGGTTTGTAAAATTATGCATGGCATGGAGAAAGCAGATAGAGGAAGATTTTTCTTTTTCTCCTCCCATAATACTAGAAACTCAGGGAAATAAATTGTTGACAAATATATTCAGAACAAACAAAAGGAAATACTTCTTTACACAACAAGTAATTCACCACCAGAGGAGGTAGTCATGGCTATGAGTATAGAGAGTTTTAAAAGGGAGTCGGACAAAACCATGGAGAAGAGGTCCATCAGTGGCTATAGCCATGGTGACTGAAGGGCACATCCGTATAAGTGCTGGGAGGCAACATCAGGAGGAAGCCTCAGCCTCTGTGCACTGTTGTTGGCTGTCCAGGACAACTGGTTGGCTGCTTTGTGAAACAAGATGCTGGACAAGATGGACCACTGGTCTAATCTAGGGGGTTCTTATGTTCTTATGAAGCTGTGTCTATGAAAGGAGATGATTTTTAATACCTAAATGCTATCTCCAGAAGTTTCCAAACTGATGTTCAGCGCAGGCACAAAGCCCATCAAGGTGGATGAACAGACTAACAACATAAAAAACAACAGTTACAGGTAAGCAACCTATCCTTATTTCCAGACCATCATGTTTAGATGCTGAAGGAAGCTTTTTGACTTCTGCATGTTGAACCAGGCCTTGTAATGATACTTCTTGTTAAAATTAAGCATAGAGGTGCTAGAACAACAACTATAGAACTTTCATGTATAAATAGAAATTAATATGGTGTGATGTCCCCAAGAAAATGTGCCGAGTGACAGTCCACACAACACTCTGCATCAGTGAATGGTTGAGGAAGGATGTAAAATATGATACTTGGAGATGTACAGCACACATGTCTAACTTGCACTGATTACTTTAACGAAAAAATCACTCTGCGTAATCTCTTCTTCCACATAAAAATTTTATTCATTTTTATTTCTTTTGCATTTTTATCATCTGCACGGTACACAAAATAAATAACAAAAACAAGATCCCAGCTCCCAACCTACAAATTAGATCATAAGCTAGTTTGCTAGCTAGGAAGCAGGAAGGACCAAACCAGTATGAAGAAAAACAAAAACGCTGTGTGTGTGTGTAAAGGATGAGAGAAAAGGGTAGACCAGTTCAGAATTAATGGAACAGACATGAGCTTTGAGATAAATCCATAATTTTTTGCAAAATAAAAGTGTAAGCTTCAGGGCTATTTCTCCTATTATAAGACATTTTTTCTTACACCCTGAGGTCCCCTCTTCAGTAACAGCAAAGCAGATAGAATTCCAGTGTTGAGGTATAAACATCTTTGACATCTTTAGCTACACATAGGACAGAAAGAAAAAATAATATAAATCTGCACAAAATAAAATACAATGATCCAATTCATGCCAGAACTTTAGTAACTGTAAGTCAGTTCCAATAAATATGTACCAAGTCCACTTAGTGATGAAGTATCCTATCCAATATATCTACCCCCTCCAACCGAACCACATTTAAAAAAGTAAGTGGAAGGTGTTATCGGAACAGAATTTTCTATTGAATCAAGCAAAATCTTATGTTCAGTGATGATGTCCTCACTGTACTCAGGGTCAGTTTCCACTGCACAGCTTGAATGTGTACCCTCTAGTATCCAATGCTGTTGGGCAAGGAGATTTACTATGCAGTCCCTAAGCAGACATACTCCCTTCCAGTGTGCCCTCTAAGCTGAGTTAATGTGAGCTAGCTCACAGTTTTTTAGCCTCTAGATCGCACATTTTTGTCTTAGCTCAGGAAGGATGGCTCCAGAACAAACTAATTTATGCAGTAGCCAAATCGCTTGCTCACAACTTTACTGCCAGTAGCTCACTAAGTAGAATTTTTGCTCACAGGACTCCACAGCTTAGAGGGAGCATTCTAAATACATTGAAGTCAGGCTTGCACTGTTAAAACGAATGTATCTTTGTGTGATCCAGCTGCCTAAGAGCGTTGTCTGAGCTTGTACAGGTACCAAAACCTCCTTGCCCACTGTTCAAAATCACACTATTGGTAACCAATGCTCCCTCTAAGCTATGGAGTCTTGTGAGCAAAAATTCTACTTTGTGAGCTACTGGCATTAAAGTTGTGAGTGAGCGATTTGGCTACTGCATAAATTAGTTCACTTTGGAGCCATCCTTCCTGAGCTAAGACAAAAATGTGTGAGCTGGAGGCTCAAAAACTGTGAGCTAACTCACACTAGCTCATCTTAGAGGGAACACTGCTGATAATCCAAGATCAACCAGCAGTGGTAACTTCCTAAAATTAACTCTTGATGTCCTGCCAGATTCTTGCCTATTGCCTTTGAGATGTGGGGAAAACCAGTATAATTGGTATCCAGTTAGTAAAAACAAATGGCCAGGGAAGAATTCCAATACAGTAATAGTTTGTATATATCTTTTTAAAAATAATAATAATAATAGGAAAACAGACCATCCCTTTGTTCTTCGTATAGGGAAACAATGTTTTAAAAATGAATTTTTCCAACTTCAACCATGTTTTCAAAACTATAGACAGGACATCCACAACAGATTTAAAATCTGTAGAATGATACAAAACTTAACTTACTTTTGCTGGTTGGGTACAACACACTGCATGTACTTCACCAAAAAAAAGGCTGGTTCACATGTACATTGATCATTTAATGTCTGAAAAATCTAGAGATAACTTTCATGTTTGAATGGGCATATCAAAGCAAACAGAATTCTCAGACCATCTCCTATCATCAGAAAATAGCTTCAGAGGGTAGCTGTGTGGGTCTGCAGAAGAAGAGCTAGATTCACGTCCAGTAGCAGCTTCAAGACCAACAAGATATTCGTAGTATAAGCTCTGACTTCTGTTACCAGAAAGTAATGAGCCCTGCTGGTTCAGTCCAGACGTTCACCAAGTCTTGCATCCTATTTCCAACAGAGGCCAGTCAAGATCCCTGTTGAAAGCAACACATAAAAGCAAACAGTCTTTCCCTGCTCTCCCCCACCAGTAATTTATCTCCATAGGTACACTTCCTCTGATTGTGGAGGTTTCATTTAGCCATCAGGTTAAAGCTGTTGACAGACCTGTCCTCCTTAAATTTTTATAGTTCCCTTTTAAGGTCATGTAAGCAAGTTGCTGCTGTCCATTACAACTCGTGGCAGTGATTGCCCTTAGTTAGTTTCAGAGGGCAGCCATGTTGGTCTGCGGTAGTGTGAAGTATTCCAAACATGGTATAAATCTGTAAATTGTAACGAATTATACCCTGGCATTGTGATATGATCTTTTTAAAATTTCCAATCCTTTCTCTAACAATTCCTGATGTGGAGACTGTCCTTTTCATGGCTGCTTCACACTAAGTCATTGCTTTCACTAAAACTGCCAACATGAGGAACTCTTCAGCCACCACGATCCTATGCTTTCCAAATTACTTCTATCATTTGACTGAAAATCCTTGTGCAGATGCTTACTTAGGCATGGTGGAGAGGCAATCATGCTTCTGCCAAATAACAAAGACAGAAGAACTCCTCATGGATTCATGTACAATATCTCCCCACCGTTTTCGTAGCTGACTGTGTTGAGCACCTGCTTAATTTATCTGCTAGGGGATGAGGGAAGAATGTTATACAGTTTTCTTGCCACCCCAGGTAAATGCCTGCATAGCAGTGAAGCATGGATGCATGTGGTTTACGAGTGGTGACCACGTGGTAAATGGCCACTTGCAAGCCGCTCATAGTTGCACAATAAGTATGGGTTGAATTGCAAGATGGATACATGCTGGAACAATTCTATGACTGCTTTGACAGATGGTGAAAGAGGTAAAGATCTACTTGTTGGAACTGCAAGTTGCTTACACTTCAGTCATTACAGAGTTTAATGTTGTTTGTTAGGAAACAGGATGTTACCTTACATAATGTATTCAACAGCGGGAAAGTTTGTGGGAGTTGTTTAGCCTAATGAAGTGACCTGTAACCTTTGTATTGGTCAACTAACATCTTGTTTGTAGAAATGCTTTGATCTAGCATTAATGTATTCACAAGTTTATGGCCCTTTGTGTGAACCAAAGAGGTAGTTCTCTTCTAGAAGCCAAGAGAGATAGAAAGATGTAGCTGTTAGCTACATTACTGAGAGTAACTACAAGCATGTAACCTTTTATTTTATTTCTTTTATCCAAAGTACCATACCCATGTTTTATGTTGTTTTTATAGTAAAGATATTTTTCTTTTACTAAGTGTGGCTCCTGTGTTTGCAATACAACCATCGACCTTGAATTAAGAATCCCAACACTACTCCATACAAATCCACAGCATGCCGATCCCATCTTGTGGCTTGGACATGAAGGCTCAGAAGCAGAGCACAGTTAGAAAGGAAAGTAAGGCACCATCTCAAAGATGCCAGGAATACAGTTTCACTTATGACAGGCCCAGATGGCCTCTTGTCACCACTACAGGCTGAAGCTGGAGCTCTTCCCTTTGGCAGCATTCCCTAGAAGTTCAGGCTACAACAGTGCTTGTGTCACTTTATACCCCTGGGCAGGGCCTGATGGATTTGGGTCACTCACAGGAAAGGCATGTTAAAAAAAAAAACACAGGCAGAGAGATGTTTGCAAATATAATCATTACAGCCTATGTAGTATACCCTCGGAGTTCTATACTTAGTCCAGATGGGGGAAGGGAAAGGGGATTTTCATTCTAAGCCCTAGTATTTTGGCCTGAAACCAACCGCCCCCATCTCACACACATACTGGACCGCAAATAATCCACATGGGCTGAACTTTGTCATTCTCTCTTTCCGCTGCCCCTCATGGATCTTGAAGTCTGGGTCGGAGGGGTGCCTTTTCCTTTCTTTCCCCCCTTCTAACTCTGGGAGATGGTGGTGTCGGGCCAGCAGCACCCAGGAGGAGGCTGGTTGGCCGGGCCGCTGGAGGGTGATGCACCACGACAGCTCCACGTTGGATAGAGTTTCAGCGCCTACTATATATAAAGCGGCCGGGGCCCCTGATGTCACCGCGCTAATTAAATTCCGCCGTCGGGCCGCATCTCTCCGGGGGCTTGTTCGGGGAGCCCCTCCTCACCCACCTCCCGGAGGCGGCGGCGGCGGCGGCGGCGCAGAGGCGACGGGCCAGCGCAGGATGATGGACCTTTTCGAATCCGGCTCCTATTTCTTCTACTTGGACGGGGAGAATGGCGGCCTGCAGCCGCTGGACATGGCCGAGGGCTCGCCGCTCTACCCGGGCAGCGACGGCACCCTCTCGCCCTCCTCCTGCCCGGACCAGCTGGCCCCGGAGGGCGGCGGCGGCGGCGGCGGGGGGGAGAGCAGCAGCGGCGGGGAGGAGCAGCACCTCCTGGCGCCGCCGGGCCTGCAGGCGCCCCACTGCCCGGGCCAGTGCCTCATCTGGGCCTGCAAGACCTGCAAGCGGAAAGCGGCGCCCACCGACCGGCGCAAGGCGGCCACGCTGCGGGAGCGGCGGCGCCTGAAGAAGATCAACGAGGCCTTCGAGGCCCTCAAGAGGCGGACGGTGGCCAACCCCAACCAGCGCCTGCCCAAGGTGGAGATCCTGCGCAGCGCCATCAGCTACATCGAGCGCCTCCAGGACCTCCTCCACCGCCTCGACCAGCAGGAGAAGCGCCAGGAACAGCTCCTCCTCACCCCCGACGCCGCCGCCGACGCCTTCAGCCCCAAGCCGGGACACGTAAGCGCCGCCGCCGCCCCTGCCTCTGCCCCTGCCGCCCGACGCCACCCCGGCCGCCTCCCTCCGCGCCGGAGAAGGGGCCGGCCGGGGCGGGCCAGAGGGGACGCCCCCTCCCCCTCCCTCCACCCCTCCCGACTTCCTGAGCACCTGCGGCGCCGACTGGCCAAGCGGCTCGGAGCATTCCAGGGCGCGGCCCCTCAGCCCCAAGGAAGGTAACGCGGGCGGGCGGGCGGGACCCGGAGGGTGGCGAGCGCCGGGCCCGGCCTTTTCTGCGGTCCGCTCAGGGCTCCCCTCCCGTCGAGCTTCGCCCTCGCGCCTTTCGGCGTTTGCCGCGGGAAGGGACGGCGCTCCTCGTGGCTTCCAAGACCGGGCTGAGCGTTGCGCGCTGTCCGCTGAAGCCGGCTGACCCTGCGGAGCGCCCCCTCCCGCGCGCCCACAAGGTCTCGGAGGCGAAAGCCTCTCGGTGGGACTCGGACGGAGCCCCTTGCAAGACACGAGCCGGGCTGGGCCATTGACCCCCCCGCCCGTCTGGAGTAGCCGCCCCATTTCGCCTCGCTACTCCGGAGCAAACAAGGGGAGGGCTGTGTCACGTGAGCTGCCCGGGGGGGGGCAGCCCCCCCCCCCCCAGCTTTCTCTCTGGGAAGGCGGAACGCTCTCGCCACCGCGTAGCAGAATGAAACAGGAGTCCCGTGGAAACGTCAAGGGTAACAAACTTGAGACAAGCAAACGTAAAAGTATGTAATCTTAAATTTAAAACGCATTAGTGATTTAAACTGTAAATAAGTGTATACATTGAACACATAGCAATTTCAACTGTTTAACAAACTTTTAAATAAAACTTTTAAATAAGTATACACATTAAATGCATAACGAAGTTTGAGTTCAGCGGCACCTTTAAGATCAGCAAAATTTAATTCTGAGTTTAAATGACGCAGTGTGCGTGCACACGAAAGCTTATACCTTGAAGAAAACTCTGTTGGTCTTAAAGGTGCCCTTGGACTCAGACTTTGTTCTGCTGCTTCAGACCAACACGGCTGGCCACACATCTGAATCTACATTAAATGCAAATCTCAAGGGCGCCCCTGGACTCCTATTTTATTCTGCTAGCCCGATCTGGGAAGCTAAGCAGGGCTGGCCAGGGTTAGTACTTGGGTGTGTCAACGGGTGACCTCCAAGGAATACCGGGGTCGTCCTGCGGAGGCAGACAGTAGCAAAACCACCTCTGTCCGTCTCTTGCCTTGAAAGCCCTACGGGGTCGCCATAAGTCAGCTGTGACTTTAATGCCCTCCCTCCCCAAACAAACAGACTGGCATGATGGGGTGGGTTCTTGGCCACAGTTCTCAAAGTAGTCCTGCTGACTTCAGCGGTGTAGGGCCTTGCAGAGTGTTTGGGTCGGGGACTGCAACTTCACCCATTTGACGGGAAAGCCAACCGACCAGGTAACGTGGCCAGCACTTTGCGAGCCAGCTTCATGGTGGATATCGGCGGCACTTGCGGCCAACCACATAGAACTGTGGTCGGCTAGACGGCGTGGGCTTTGTGGGTAACCCGGCCGGACGGGTGCCTCGCCTTCCCCCCCCCCCCCCCCCCCCCCCGCCCCGCCATTTCTTTGCAATTGAATGCTCTGCTTGCCCAGCTGCAGTTGGGTGGCCCTGTTTGCATTTGTGGTAACTCTTTCGGCTTCCAGCAGCCTCCGTTGTCTCTCCTCGATCGTGGACAGTATCTCTTCGGAAGACCGCAAAGTGCCCAGCGGGGAGGAGGTGGTGGAGAAGTAGCAGCCCAGGAATGCTTTGGGAAACCGGCCGCGCCAGGAAGTGGCCCTCCCCTCGCCCTTGAGACTCAATCGCCACTTAGTTTAAATCTTCTGGGAGCCCTCGAGGGGAGAGGGGCGCTGCAAGGAGGCCACATGCAGCTTCTTGAGGAGGGGAAGAAGACTGACCGACCGGCGGGGGAAGTGCACAGACCAGCCCTCCTCCCTTCTCTCCGTCCCCTTCCATCCAATGTCAGAGGCATTCTCTTCTAACCTCCTGTCACCTCAGCTCTTCCTCCTGAACAAAGTCAACACACGGCCTTATGGTCTAGTGAGGATCTTCTTTGTATAATAATATACAGAAAAGTTCATTCCTGTTTGAATAAGGTTACCTTTTATTTAAAAAAAATATCTCGATTCGTGTTTTGTGTGTGTGGGTTTTTTTGTATATAAATTTTAGTTTCTTTTTTCAAAAAATTGCAAGATAAATATATGTTTAATATGTACATAAAGCCAGATAAAGTTTTGAAGGCTGTAAAATAAATGTTAAAAACCCTCTGTGTCTGTACTGGTTGGAAATCTGTGCATGAAGGCTGTTGCGAAGTTTTGCCCGTGATGAGAGGAAGGACTCTGAAGTGCTGCGAGGGGGGAGGGCCTGTAGGCTCGGACCCCTTTTGAGGGAGCAAAACGATTCATTTCAGGCAAAGGAGTATCCGCTCAACAGGGATGCCGCGAGTGCCTGGGAAGCCCGGCGCTTCTTTCAGATTGCTTTTCTGGAGGCAGAGGGAGGGAGGGAGTCCTTCGCCGCTCACTCTGAAGCCCCTCTTGGGAAGTGAAGGGAGCAGCCGGGGAGTAAGTGTTTCGGAGAAGGCGGGCCGGTTGCTTTGGCCTGGGCAGAATGGAACACGAGGCCCCCAGCCTCCTCCGGGCTTCCCTTGCGGCGCGCTCCTCTGGCGACCCTGGGGCGCTGCCTGCATCCCCCCGCGTCTTCTAGCACCCACCGGGTGGGGTGGGTGAACTAGGTCTCCCACGCAGTCAAGCGCGTCCGCTCTCGGGAGGCGACCACAGCTCCCTCACTAAAAAACGGCCTCTAAAAAGAAAGGAACACGTCCTTCTGCGGCTTCCCCTCACCATCGGGAGGGGGTAGCGAGGAGGACGGATGGGGAAGGCCCCCCCCCCGCGGCTTGTTTCCCTCAGGATTTATGGGAGGGGGCTGGGCGAGCTCTGACGGGAGGTTGTCGGCTCTCGGGGGAGGAGGCCCCTGACAGGAAGGGGTTAAGTGGCCGAAAGGGCGCCAAAACGAGGCGCCTCTTATTAGCAGGCTAAGAAAACAACCCGCTTCTGAGGCGGGAGCGGGAACTTTACAAGCGGGCCCTGAGTTGTTTATCATCTCGGGACAAGGCGACCACCAAGGAGCCGCCGCAACACGTCCCCCCCACCCTCCGGCAATGCTTAGGGCCTGCAAGATGGAGGATCGAATGTCCGAACTCCCCCCCCCCACACGTCCGCCGGCTGGGGCTGCGTGAGGAGGGGCAGGTCTGCCTCTTGAGGAGAACAGAATCGCCGCCGCCCGCCCGCCCCTGCGGGGCTCTCCCAGGTCCACGGAAAAGACGGGTGTGTTCTGGGGAGGGCTTCAGCCCTACGCTCACTCATCCCCGGCGGAGAAAACCGCGCCTGCCTTTGGGGACTCCAGAGTCCAGCGGCGCTTGGGAGGCAAACAGATGTGTCCTCCCAGCCGCAGAAGGTGTCCTCCTGGGTGCGTTCCGACGACAGGCGGCCAACCGCAGGCAGGCTGGGGGGCAAAGGGGAGGTTTCGCAAAGAGTAGCCGGTCCTTAGGTTCGAGTCCGGTGGCACCTCAGAGGCCGGCAAGCGCGGCAGGCCCATCAGCTGTCGAGAGTCAGCGCTGAGCTCCCTTCGTCGGCGAGGCCAGGTTCCAACGAGAGGGACCCAGGCCAGGGGAGCCAAACCACCACCCGCGTTCATATTGTCGCCCTCTCTTCCTCCAAGAAAGTCGGGGCTCCTAGTAACAACCACCCTGTGCGGTAGGTTAGGTCGGTAGAGGGTGATTAGAGGAAGATCTGGCGGGTGAGCTTAATGGACCAGAGGGAAATTTGAACCCAAATGATCTCTGCGATGCTACTCCAGCCTTTGGCCACTATATCCCACTGCTTCTACTGCTCTTTTTATACAACAAATGCCACAAAAAGATAATTGTCCGAAGTTTTAAAAAAACAATCAATCTTAATTAAGAAACGATTCAGTAGTAGTAGTAGTAGTCCACTTTTCTCGCTGAGACTCAAGGTGGGTTACAGGCTATATCAATCAAGAATCACAAGGGGTAAGAAAGAAGTGTGATAAAGGGCCAGTATTAAAAACCTATGTAAACTTATACAAAAATACATGTATTTATTTGAGAGACAGTTAAAAACAAGTAAGGGCCCGATGAAAGCCTCGTTACAAAGTGCGAGTGGCCCGAACACAAGGGCCAGCACGAGTGACCTGACGGGTTTCCGCCCTATTGTGAGTTTCAGGCTATAAACAGAGCGATCTGGCAACATAAGACAACCATTGAACAATGCAATGAATAATGTAGTTGTAACTTCCAGGAATTAAATCGTTTAGCCCGATAGGGATGGACGTCTGAATGGGGAGCTGTGTGCAACTCTGGATTTTTATCACCTTGTATTGTATGCGGGTCCATTTTTTTTTTCATGCTGACCCCTCGGTTTCTGTGGTGTCCAATAAGGACTCAGGCACTTGGTGGACCAGAAAAGTTGGACTTTTCACAACAAGGTTGTATCAAGTACTAACTAGTTACTTACCGGAATTCAAAGACATAATCGGCTGCAAGCTTCTGTCCTCTGTTACACCTGTGTTCTTAGTTGTACAACTCCTCTTGTATTGTTCTGTTTGTTGGAGAGTTTTCGACAAAGAAATTTATTAACTTAGTCTTGCATGTTCTGTTCCTAATTTGCTTCAGAGAACTCACACAGGCAGAGGTTGCACCGCAGCGTTCCGGATTCCAAAACAATATCATTGTTTGCTCTAAAATATAATTTCCTTATTTCTTACAAGTTATGTGGGTGCATTTCATGCATATATACATTGTTCTATGTACATTACCTACACTTACAAGTAAATGTGGGTATAAAGCAAACCCTGCTTGGGGTGGGGGGGGGACTTTCGAAAACTTTACAAAGCGCTGGGCAACTGTGTATGGATGGTCACCAACTTTTCCACTGATATTGTAGTTTTAGATAGATTAAAAACTTTCGCGCTTTTTAAAAAACAGAATAAACGGCGCATATGATTTAAGACCTTCACTGGCATTCAGCAGAGTTGCTTTTCCCCCGGCGGAAGGCTTTGGGAGCGGAGAGTTAAAAATCTCTCCTGCAGTCTGCAGCCGGGAACGAAAACACCCCGCTGGATATTTTAGCCCTACCAAATGGCGTTCGGCTCCCCCCGCCTCCCGCAGTCTTTGTCCTCTTCGGCCAAACAGAGTAACGTGAGAAATTGTTTGGAGTAAGCGGGGCTTCAAGGAGGTTTCTCATTAAAGGAAAGCAATATTGTGTGTGTCCGGCCCCGAAAGCGACCGCGACCTCAGGAGCTCCGGCCCAGGCCTCGAGGTGCTTTTGATTCCAGTGTTTGCGTTTGATATTAATAACGATAATCTTTTTTATCTACGTCTCCATCCAAAGCAAACAGGGCCCTGGAAGCCCAGGCACTAGCGGGAGAAGAAGGCTGCAAAGAAAAGATAAGCAGGATCTGCCGTGGTGGGGGGAGCGCGTTCAT